>NW_016826320.1:34960-105832 GCF_001698545.2 Rhinopithecus bieti
ATTGGGGAGTTATACAAGATATAAATGATGAATTGATGGGTGCTGACGAGTTGATGGGTGCAGCACACCAACATGGCATAAGTATACATATGTAACAAACCTGCACGTTATGCACATGTACCCTAGAACTTAAGGTATAATAATAAAAAAAATAAAATAAAATAAAAAAAAGAAAAAAAAAAAAAGTAAAAACACGCAGCTGGATAGAAGGAGTAAATTCAGTATTTGCTAGCAGAGTAGGGTAACTATAATTAAGCAGAAATGCATTGTACTTGGGTGGTGGACACCCTAAATACCCTGTCTTGATCACACACACACACATTATATACATGTAACAATATTTCACGTGTACACCACAAGTTTGTACAAATAAAAAATGGTATCCCAAACAACTGTGAGTTTGTACATACCTGCATATATTAAAATTATAGTAATTTTTCTCATGGCATTTATGTTTGGTTACTTAGGACTGAATATGACCAGTATTTGTAGATAAATGCTTCATAAATATAAAGCATGCACCATCCGTTCCATTTTTACATTCCACCATATATGTCCAAAAAATGACGCTATTTTCTACCACATAGCCAGCCAGTACATTGACTATGCATTATGATGTGTGTGTGTGTGTGTGTGTGTGTGTGTGTGTGTAGCCTGTGCATGTTCCTCATTCTTTTAAAATCACTTATTTCCCTTCTAATCAGTTTCTTTGGCAACAGTGCATTTTCCTGCTGGCACGGGCCTTTGAACATGAGGGAATTATCATACAATCACCTTCCATGGGATTTGGAGAAGTGTGGGAGTCACAGGGTAACTTAGGAGAACTTGATTCCAGGACTGTTTCTTACTTCCTCACCATCCAACCCTCTAAAAACATATTTAAATGCTTGTAGTACCTCCCACCAAATGCCATGTAAGAGGATAGACGAACTGATCTCCTAACACCAAAATGCCTTTGCAATCCACAACCTTGCTTTAGATTTACTCAGCCCTCCCAAATAAACTCCCAGGGCATGTATTTGGATCTGGCTCATAGAAGGGGAAAAGAGGCGACATTCAAAATGCCAAAAGACAAACTCAGTATACGCTAGTTACTCTGGAGAGAGGCTAATGATTTAGAGATTTTCGATATTCCTGGTTTCTTTCCACTACTCTTACTAGTCATAAAAGCACAATAAAATACAATAGAAATGTTTTGGGAAAATGTGAAAACAATATTGTAACCAAAAAGTGAGCATTTCTAAAGTAGCAAATCATCCACAATCCCACTATTCTACGCAGTAACTGACTTTCTGCAGGTTTGCTCTAAGTAGCTACAGTACTCTCTAAATAGCTTATCATGCATCATGAACATTTACTATGCCACTTGTTCGCAAAGGGGTCTCCCAAGCCTGTGAGCTTCTCTAGGGCAAAGCCTGGGATGGATGCGACTTCATGTCTCACCTGAGTAACTGGCACCCTCACTGGCTCCAAGTGGGGAGCAACTGAGCCAAAATCTCAAGGGCTTTTCAATGGACGGGTTCACTTTCAACCTGTAGCCAACCTGGGTTCTTCTAAGTGCAGAGAAGCAAACACATACTCCTCTGCTTTCTTGCTCAAAAATGATGTATGTATGTGCACACACATTTATATGTGTGTGTGTATACAAAAATGGAACTGGCTTTCCTCCTTACACATTATTTTAGGCATTCCTTTTATAATAGTCTAAAGCTCAGGAGAATAAGAAAATCAGTGCTGCCACTGGAAGTCTTCTTTATCACAGAGGCTGTGATTTGAGGGCACTTTTGCTTCCATAAACTTACATCTGAAATGATAAGATCCATCTATTTATTTTATTGTCTCACTGTAATGTCTGTAAATTCTCACTCTCTGAGAGCAAAAGCCAGGAATTCAAATATCTTTTTCCTAGCAAATATCTTGCAATGAGAGGAGTAAGTACTTTTAGATAGAAGTAAATACCCGTCCTTTGGGAAAAGTGTCCTTCTCAAGCTAACAATTGAAATGGGTGACCTTGAGCAGAGACATCCACCTTTTACTTCTATTCTTCCGTTTTTAAGGGAAAATGTTTAAATATACTGTAAGTGCTTGAGAACATGAAGATAATTTGTACAGATTTTAAGAGTTCTTATGAGGAACTTTGGAAGCATTCGAATACATAACAAAAATCAAAGTGAGATTGTGTTATTTAAGATTAAGGCTTCAGCTGAACTGTCATGAATTTGCTTTTACAATAATTCATGGGGACATTTACCCTAGATTCTTTTAAGGACCAAAAAAAGTGGCAAATATTGGTCTGCCGTCTTACCAGAAAATTTCAGCTGGGTATGTACACACACACACACACACACACACACACACAGAGTCACACATATGCAACAATAAGAAAAACAAGATTTAGAAAAAAAATTCTACCTATAATAATAGGATATGTATGTGATGATTACAGTCACATAAACATACTTGTATAGGGCCAACCTGGCTCCAATTTTTTGGCAAGAAAATATAAAATAAAATTAGAATAATAGAGTACTTATGGCAGGCACAGGATAAAACCATACTCATGTCCTTGGTGAACCATCTCTTTGATAAAAATATATACTGCATTAAAAACTCTTCATTCAGCAGCATAGGCCACTAATGGTAAATAGTTTGCAAAGACCTGATGATTAGTCTATGATAAATTAATATTTTCTGTTTAAATTGATATCTAACATTTTTAAGTTTTGAGATTTGAGAAATATAAAAAATATAAATATACAAACTATAAATAAAAATAAATGTGAATCGCATGGTTTAAATATATAACAACTTGCTTTTTACCTGAAAATTAAAGGCAAATAATTTAAATACCATTTTCCTCTCCCAGATCATTTGGATGCCATTAAAAATTTTTTGCTTTTTAAAACTAACACTCCTTAGCAAATGCAAAAGGACAGAAATCATAATAAACAGTCTCTCAGACCACAGTGCAATCAAATTAAAACTCAGGATTAAGAAACTCACTTAAAACCACACAACTACATGGAAACTGAACAACCTGCTCCTGAATAACTACTGGATAAATAACAAAATTAAGGCAGAAATAAATAAGTTACTTGAAACCAGTGAGAACAAAGACACAATGTACCAGAATCTCTGGGACACAGCCAAAGCAGTATTTAGAGGGAAATTTATAGCACTAAATGCCCACAAGAGAATGTAGGAAAGATCTAAAATTGACACCCTAATGTTACAATTAAAAGAGCTAGAGAAGCAGCAGCAAACAAATTCAAAAGCTAGCAGACAACAAGAAATAAGAACGAGCGTCTGCGCAGCAAAAGAAACTATCATAAGAGTGAACAGGCAACCTACAGAATGGGAGAAAATTTTTGCGGTCTATCCATCTGACAAAGGGCTAATATCCAGAACCTACAAAGAACTTAAACAAATTTACAATAAAAAAGACAACCCCATCAAAAAGCGGGTGAAGGATATTAACAGACACTTCTCAAAAGAAGATATTTATGCAGCCAACAAACATATGAAAAAAAGCTCAACAGCACTGGTCATTAGAGAAATGCAAATCAAAAACACAATGAGATACCATCTCACGCCAGTTAGAATGGTGATCATTAAAAAGTCAGGAAACAATAGATGCTAGAGAGGATGTGGAGAAATGGGAACGTTTTTACACTATTGGTGGGAATATAAATTTGTTCACCCGTTGTGGAAGACAGTGTAGCAATTCCTCAAGGATCTAGAACCAGAAATACCTTTTGACTCAGAAATCCCATTCTGGGTATATACCCAAAGGATTATAAATCATTCTACTATAAAGACACGGGCACACATATGTTTATTGCAGCACTGTTCACAATAGCAAAGACCTAGTGTCTTTCAAATTGTCCGTCAATGATAGACTGGTTAAAGAAAATGTGGCACATATACACCATGTAATACTATGCAGCAATAAAAAAGGATGAGTTCATGTCCTTCACAGAGACTTGGATGAAGCTGGAAACCATCATTCTCAGCAAACTAACACAAGAACAGAAAACAAAACACCACATGTTCTCACTCATAAGTCGGAGTTGAACAGTGAGAACACATGGACACAGGGAGGGCAACATCACACGGGGGGCCTGTCGGAGGTGGGGGTTAGGGGAGGCATAGTATTAGGAGAAATACCTAACGTAGATGACAGGTTGATGGGTGCAGCAAACCACCATGGCACATGTATACCCATGTAACAAAACTGCATGTTCTTTACATGTATCCCAGAACTCTTAAAGTATAATTTAAAAAAATTAAAAACTGAAGGAACTTAGGATGAAACAATTGTAGCATCTTCTTCTATTGTCTTACTCAATTGGTAAAACTCCTGAAGACCTCTCACAAAGACTCAGGGGTAGCCACGTAGTTTGCACTACCCAGTCTTCTTGTTTTCATGAGGCATGTGGTATTGTGTGTCCTCAGGGTCCACAGGTGAACAGTCCTGCTTAGAGCCTTCAGAGCAGCTGGTCCATCTTCTTCCATCACCTGCACCCTGACTCCTTCATTGTGATGCAGCTCTGATCTGAGGGGCCCTCTGATAGGAAGCACCCACTCACACACCTGTGGTGGGGAGAATTCTAACAAACCCCGAGATTCCCACCACCTGGGTGTCACACTCTGCATAATCTTTTCTCTCTTGGAGTGTTGGTGAGAAGATGATGGGATAGTCACCCTCTTAATCAGGTTACAATAATCCACAACCTCCTCGTACCTAGAAAGAGATTTTTTTTTTGCTGGCTTTGAAGAAGGAAGCTGCCTTGTGGTGAGTGAGCCATATGGCTAGGACTAAGAGCAGCCTAGGAGCCGAGAACGCCACCCTCTAGCCTATAGCCAGCAGGAAACACAAGACCTCAGTCCTAAAACTGCAGGGAACTAAATTCTATAAATACCTAGCAAGCTTGAAACACTTAGCCACAGAAAGACTGCAGTTCTGGCCAACACCTCAATTTCAGCCTGTGAGACATTGAGCTGAGGGCACTGTCTGAATTTTCCCAGACTTTGATGCACGGAATAATCAGATAATAAATACATGCAGTATTAAACCATTGAATTTGTACTAATTTATTACAGAGTAATAAAACCCTAATATACATATGTGTGTGTAGATACAGATATAGATGATATAGATATAGATATAGATATACACATCCAGTTTCCCACTGGCAAGGAATTTTCCATATGGAAGACTCATTATCATCTTGCTACGGTATTTCTACAGCGTTTCCTCATGGAAAAGTTTCAGTTAAAAAAAAATGACCATTACTTGTTATTAATGGTACATAGGCAATTTGAGGTGTTGATGAAAGTCCTGCAGGTTATCTAGCAAGGTGAGGTCAGTGGTTACAATTCATGTTATTTTAAGGTACCTGATACTATTCAGAACTCACATTTCTGAATTTAACTTTCCAGAATAGTGATAAACTATGCATGTGTTGACAATTTGTACTTCAACTTTAACAATTCCATTAAAGCTGTGAATTTCAGTCCACTATTTTTGAGTGAAATGTGTTGAGTAAGTATCTTTTGCTTTAAGGGAATTCACAGAACTTAAAAGTGGTGTTCTATTCCTTCCAGGGACGAGTTTTTCCTAAAGGACGACTCCGCAGGGTACTAATGAGTGCTACAGGAAAAGCATCTGTTGTCAAGAAAGACTGTGAAGTCTTGGGTTAAAGAAAGTTAAATGGGTTTCTCCAAATGAGTGATCAGAACTGCGCTTGGAGCCCTTTTACTCAGAGCTTCTTGCAAATGCTGCCAGGGAGAATGCTATCTGGAATCAAACAAATTCTCAAGAGATGTGAGAATTTCGTTGTTGAATGACAGATTCTACAATCGATTTACTGATTTAAAAACTGAAAATAAGGGTGTATCCCTACTGTTTTGAAATTGTATAGAAGTTACCTTTCTCTGCCCAATGTAAAAAGAATTCAAAAGATTGAGGATGGAGTCTTATGTTCATAAAATTCTTAGCCCATTGCTTCTGTATTTTAATGGGGAAAACTGTCTAAAATATCCATCTCCTTTAAGACTCTTTGTAGGTGACTGAGTTTCCAGTGACTACCTAAGACAGAGAGAGTTGATTCTTCATTAGTGTTGACGTCTTGAAAATGATTTTCTTCTCTGAGTTCACTCAGAAGTGGGCTAGTCAGCCTAAACTGTGATGCTCTGTGCTCACTCCCAAGTTCATTGCTCTGTGTTATAAGCAGGAGAGTTCACCAAGGTCTGCCCAGCGTTGTACTCCCTTCAATCCTTAACCTAGTGCCTCCACTTTCTCATCTGTAAAATGGGATAGAAAGAAAGTCATCCACAATGCTAATTTAGAAGCATTAAGTGAGATAATGTGTTTACAGTGACTGGCATGGAGCCTGTTCTATAGGGCATCTTTACAGAGCCCTGGAAGCAAAGATCAGATGCACATCACGAAAGCATCATGGATTCTCCAAAATGGCCACTGGAGAAATCATCCTCTCTCCTAGAAAATGCACATGGTCACAATACCCCATAATTATCCTATGAGGAATATCCACAGCAGGGTGCATTTATATAACTGGTAAAAGAAGTTTAAATTTAACTTGCATCCAAGTTTCGAGGGGTATCATTTTACTCCATCTGTGCTCATCCAGTGGAAAATTATCTTCTAAATATGATGTTATCTGAGTTTACATGAAGCTGTCTTTTTATCAGTTCATATTCTATAAATAAGTAGTTAAGATTTACTGCTCTAAAAGATAGTAGTAGAAACATTTATTTAATCTAAAATTCTCACATCATGAATGAAGTATTTGCACAGCTATGGTCAATGTCCTTGTCACATTTCATTTAATTGTATGCAAATATTTGGAACTCTTGGGAGTTTTCCTGGCTCTCTATGCTGGGATTTCATCATTTAATGGATCTGAGAATTGGAAAATATGTATGTGTTATCAACATCACTTTCCTACAATTTAAATCCCAAGGAACTGCATTTTGTTGTTCTTTTATTGGTCAATTTACTATGGGAAATTAATTGTGAGAGCTGAGGGCACTGTCTGAATTTTCCCAGACTTTGATGCACGGAATAATCAGATAATAAATACATGTAGTATTAAACCATTGAATTTGTACTAATTTATTACAGAGTAATAAAACCCTAATATACATATGTGTGTGTAGATACAGATATAGATGATATAGATATAGATATACACATCCAGTTTCCCACTGGCAAGGAATTTTCCATATGGAAGACTCATTATCATCTTGCTACGGTATTTCTACAGTGTTTTAAATTCCTCTTAAATTCAGATTTTAAATGACTTTTTAAAATAACTCAGGTAATTTAGTTAGATTCTTATTATGGCATTAATACTTCCTGCCAGAACTTATGGATAATGACCTATATACCATAATTTAAACATGTACATGTTTGAAACTACAAGTCAAAGTAATGTTGCCTAAGTGATACTTTCTATTTACAACACAGTTACGATAATTGAAATATCAGGTTTTCCATTCATTCATCCCTCCGTCCATCCATCCATCCATCCATCCATCTTTCAGTGATCACTGTTCGAACATCTATACCATGTGCAAGATGCTGAGATTTCTCCTGAGAATTCTCAGACACCAATGGTTAAAATAAACCCATGAAGTTTAAGGAAGACGTGGAAGTGCCATCAGCCCTACAACAACTACTTATGAAAGGAGTTAAGATGCAAGAGGGACTTAGTGTTCCATAACACTAGTACACAGTAATTGTCACTCTGGCCAATCCCATGAACCACCTGATCGAGGACTCTGTGTCTGACAGACTGACTTGTTTCATATACAGGTGCCATTGTCTTCCTTGATCATGGTACTAGAATTGCAACACATGCAGCAGTTTAGTTACCTTGAGCAATCAATTCTGCCTAAATTATCCATGCCCTAAAAGTGGAATATCATTGCTAACAAAAGGAAAACCTTAGAGAAATCTTAGCCCCTTAGCCCCTTTAATAAAAGTTGAAAATCTTGATCAAAGAAAATAAAAGACCTACTAGTTAGAAATAATAACTTATCAACATAGTTGGATGCAAATATTATTTTTGTAATAAAGCTTAAAATTTTTGAGCCCTGGTTTTATAGATCCTCAAGATGTGTGCTTCCTGTTCCAGCAGTCATCCAAATGAAAAGACTAGAGTATGATGGTGGCCTTTCCAGAACATGCAGTCCCAACTGAGGGACAAGGTTAATTTGAAAGCCCACAGGATGAGTGGAGCTCCTTGTTCTCCAGTGATGTTTCTGTTGGCTTCCCTCCCAATACGGTTGGGCTATGTCCCCATTCAAATCTTATCTTGTAGCTCCCAAAATTCCCACGTATTGTGGGAGGAACCTGTTGGGAGATAATTGATTCATGAGGGCAGGTTTTTCCCTTGCTGTTCTCATGAGTGAGTAAGTCTCATGAGATAAAATGGTTTTGAAAACAGGAGTTTCCCTGCATGAGCTCTCTTCTCTTGTCTGCAGCCATGTGAGGTATTCCCTTCACATTCCATCATAATTGTGAGGCCTCCACAGCCACGTGGAATTGTAAGTCCAATAAACCTCTTTCTTTTGTAAATTCCCTGGTCTTGTGTATGTCTTTATCAGCAGCATGAAAACAAAATAATAAAGCAAATTGATACTGTGAGTGTGGTACTGCTGAGCCCCAAAATCTAGAAGTGACTTTGGAACTGCATAATAGGCAGAGGTTGGAACACTTTGGAGGGCTCAGAGGACAAAAATGTGGGAAAGTTTGGAACTTCCTAGAGACTTGCTGAATGGTTTTTCCCAAAATGCTAAAATGCGAATAGCAATATGGACAATAAGGTCCAGGCTGAGGTGGTCTCAAATGGAAATGAAGAACCTGTTGGGAACTGGAGCAAAGGTGACTTTTATTATATTGTAGCAAAGAGACTGGTGGAATTTTCCCCCTGCTCTAGAGATTTGTGGAAGCAGAACATAAAAGTTTGGAAAATTTGCAGCTTGACAATGGGATACAAAAGAAAATCCCATTTTCTGAGGAGAAATTTAAGCCAGCTGCAGTAATTTGCGTAAGTAACAAGGAGCCAAATGTTAATCCCCAAGACAATGGGGAAAATGTCTCCAGGGCAGGTCAGAGGTCTTTTTGGTAGCCCCACTCATTACAGGCCCAGAGGCCTAGGAGGAAAAAGGGGTCACGTGGGCTTGGCCCAGGTTTCCTGTGCTGTGTGCAGCCTAAGGACTTGGTGCCCTGCATCCCAGCCACTCTAACCATGGCTGAAAGGGGCCAACATAGAGCTCGATCTGTGGCTTCAGAGGGTGCAAGCCCCAAGCCTTAGCAGCTTCCACATGGTGTTGAGACTGCAAGTGCACAGAAGTCAAGAATTGGGGTTTGGGAACCTCCACCTAGATTTTAGAGGATGTATGGAAACACATGGATGTCCAGGCAGAAATTTGCTGCAGGGTGGGGCTCTCATGGAGAATCTCTGTTAGGGCAGTTTAGAAGAGAAATGTGAGGTCAGAGTCCCCTCACGGTGTCCCTGCTGGGGCACCACCTAGTGGAGCTGTGAGAAGAGGGCCACCATCCTCCAGACCCCAGAATGGTAGATCCACTGACAGCTTGCACCACATACCTGGAAAAGCTGCAGACATTCAATGCCAGCCTGTGAAGGCAGCGAGGAGGGAGGCTGTACCCTACAAAGCCACAGGGTTGGCACTTCCCAAGACAATGGAAACCCACCTCTTGCATCAGTGTGACCTGGATGTGAGACATGGACTCAAAGGAGATCATTTTGGAGGTCTAAGATTTGACTGCCCTGTTGGATTTTGGATTTGCATAGGGCCTGGAGCCCCTTTGTTTTGGCCAATTTCTCCCATTTGGAATGGCTGTATTTATCAAATGTATTTAGGAAACAATAATTTCCTTTCAATTTTACACCCTCATAGGCAGAAGGGACTTTGCTTGTCTCAGATGAGACTTTGGACTGTGGACTTCTGAGTTAATGCTGAAATGAGTTAAGACTTTGGGAGACTGTTGGGAAGCCATGATTGGTTTTGAAATGTGAGGACATGACATTTGGGAGGGACCAGGGGCAGAATGATATGGTTTGGCTCTCTGTCCCTCCCCAGATCTCATCTTGTAGCTCCCATTATTCCCACGTGTTGGGGGAGGGACCTGGTGAGGGTCTGGGTGGACCCACATGGAGGTGGATTTTTTCCTGTGCTGTTCTCATGATAGTGATAAGTCTCACAAGATCTGATGGTTTTAAAAATGGGAGTTTCCCTGCACAAGCTCTCCTCTCGTCTGCCGCCATATGAGATGTGCCTTTCACCTTCCACCATGATTGTGAGGCCTCCCTAGACACATGGAATTCTAAGTCCAATAAACCTCTTTCTTTTGTAAATTGACCAATTTAAAAAATTGGGTATGTCTTTATCAGCAGCGTGAAAATGGACTAATACACCTACCAAAGCCAGGAGCAACATTAGCCAGGAGCTTCCCAATCTGCAAGCAAAAGAAATGTATTTTCTCACAAAAGCAAATATTCTTTCTAAATGAAGTGACAACATCATGACCCAATAATCTGTTTATGAATGCTGGTGATAGATTTATTTCTGAGACCTACGGCCATTTCTTTCTGAACTTAATTTAGTTCTTGGAGTTACAATTAAGTTTATTTATTATTGAGAATACTATTAATGCATTTTATTTTATTTTATTTTTTGGCCATAGCCTAAACACAGTTCTTACATCTTCTTTTTTTAATCTTACATTTTTTTTAACTTAAGTTTTAGATTATCAGGCAGCAACTCTGCTGCTTTCTCTGTGCCCACTTTTGTGGACTTGTCTCTACTTCCATCTGTGTGACAATCTGGGAAATAGACGACTAAGCTGATAGAGAAAGTATCAAGGAAACAGCCAGATACAGCATGATGTGAGGACATCATCTAAATCCTTGCCACCAGGTATGGGTCAGCAATATCCCTGTTGCTCACCTGCTCCCTAAATCAGACCCTGATCCTGGCTGCCATTACTGACATGGCTATTTTCACATAACTGAGCACTACAGTGAAATTAAAATATTTAGGATGTTTAAATCAAAAGTATAAGTTGAATTTAAACATTTCTAGACTTTAAAATACTTAACATATGGCAATGATATAAAATAGTTCATGTATCTTGAAGTTTCCTATAAAATAAATAATTATCCAAATCAATGTTTAAAGACTGGATCTTCATCTGCTTTAATATGATTTGAAAATCATTCTGCTGTGTATTTCTAAAACATAAAATGGTGATTAAATAATTAAATGGGCAGATTTCTTTCAAATTCATATTTTAGTCACAGATATTTATTTTATTATATTTGTTTATTTTATATTTATTTTTCCTAATGCATGCTGTATATACATTCTTTAGTTTCTGGCTGTACAAATCATTCTCCTTATCACTATAAACACACACACATACACACACTTTTATATATTAAAATATGATAACTTATAATGGAGGTCACTTATATGCCAGTTCATGTATAAGGTTATCTAAGCCAACAAATGCAGTTACAAATCTGTTCTAGAATGTTGCTTCTTTAATAAGGTGGGATGTTTCTTATTCAAAGCCCTCTTTCAGGCCTATAGAAAATGCTTCAGTTGTTATTCATAGACTTCTCTACCCTGAATAAATGTTTTTATTTATTTTTCTCTCCTAGGAAACATTGCAAAATTTAAGCAAGTGTACTGACTGCATTTTGCTTCAATTTCTGTTCACTTAGACAAAGAATTCTATAAAAATTATAGAATTATAAAGTTCTATATAAAAAAATTCTATAAAATTATAGAATTATAAAATTCTATATAAAATTCTCTATAAAAGAGCAGATGTTTCGTAAAAACATCTGCTCTTTCAAAATATGAAGACAGTGGCCAGGCGTGGTGGCTCATGCCTGTAATCCCAGCAAAAGTGCAAAAGTGGCCTCCCAAAGGGGAGGCAAAGGTGGGCAGATCACGAGGTCAAAAGATTGAGACCATTCTGCCCAACGTAGTGAAACTATGTTGTCTGTACTAAAACAGCAAAAATTAGCTGGGCATGGTGGCGTGTGCCTGTAGCCCCAGCTACTCAGGAGGCTGAGGCAGAAGAATCGCTTGAACCCAGGAGGCAGAGGTTGCAGCGAGCCAAGATTGTGCCACTGCACTCCAACCTGGCAACAGAGTGAGACTCCGTCTCAAAAAAATAAATAAAAATAAATAAATAAATAAATAAATAAATAAATAAATAAAATGAAGAAAATATTTTTCAATTGCTTAATTTTCCTATAAATATAAGTATATAGAATAAGAATAATTGCTATGTTAGGGTGAGTATAGAAATCTAAGTTTTCTCTTATACTGTTACAGAAAAAAAATGTTAGTTTTCTTTATTTCAGAATGCTCCTCAATATTAGCGGTTGCTCGGCTTTGTTGCACTCTGAGGTTTTCTAATCATATTCAGATAGAACATTACAAAATATCGGGAATGAGATGTATGGTTGTTCAAACAAGAATTTACACAGGCAGATGCAGATGACAGCAGCAGCAGGAAGCCTACATTTATAAACACACACACACACACATATATATATGGAATTCCACAAAATTATAATCCAAATAGGAGTGTAGAGGCTCTCCTGCAAGAGATTTTGAACAGTAGGTCATGGTGCCAGTTTCAAAGGCACTGGGCTAATTAGTAGTAATTGCATTTCTGCAGTTCCTTGTTACCAGCAGAATCAAATTCAAAGTGCTTAGCTTCTCTGATATTTGGAAAAGTCTCATCCATGGCACTGTGTTAACCACTCCCACCCCTGTGGCCGGTATACTAGCCACATGCCACAGTCTGATGGCTCACAAATGCTGTGGGTTCAGGCCTCGATGCTTTTGCCAGAGCTGCCATCATTCATGCAAGATTCTATTCTCCTAAATTTACCTGAAAACACTACTCCTTCTTTGTGCTACCACTGTACCCTAGAACTGGCGAAGGATGCAATACCCAGTGACCTGTCTGTGCAGGGGTCTCCCTAACAGACTGTGAGACTTGAGAAGACAGTACTTATCTATTTCTCATTCCTTTATTTCTGGCCAAGCACTGAACACTTGCTATTTATCACACAGCAGGCACTTGGCAAGGATCAAACCTCACAGCACTTCCCCTGTAAGACATGGCGCTAATGTGGCCCCTGCACCAGAAAACAAGCTGCTGTCCCTTGGATAATTTTTCATAACTTTTGGTCAATGGTGTTCAAAATCTTTAAAAATACTGAATAACTCTTTACTCAATAAACAATTTTAAAAGATAAAAGAGAGAAAGATCAAGCTGCTAGAGTTCAAATGGGTCAGAGACGAGGAGTGCATCCAGTTGTGAGTCCCCCACCAACTCCCCCCCATAGAGGCTCAGCATGGCATCTGTCACGAAAGACGGCAATGGGCGAATATTGCACTACATGTAATGACCAGTCATTAACCAATAACCTCAGACCTTTGAGATGCAGGCAAGAGGGGTGGAGGGAATCTTTGAGATAAATTATCCCCGTTCTTGACCTTACCACCCTTATTTCTTTACCTTGTTGCATTGAATTGGCTGTGATCTCCAGTACAATATGGTATTGAACGCTAGCAGCCCTGGCAGGAATCCTGGGCTTTTTCTTGACTTTAACAGAAAGGCTTCTAACCTTTCATCACTAAGTATGTTTGTGGTAAGATTTCAATAGGTATCCTTCATAAGGTGAAAGCTCCCATTCACTCTATGAATTATTCACTCACAATTCATATTATGATGAGTGTTAAACTTATCAAATGTTTATTCTACATCTATTGAAATGATTGTAACTTTCTTTCTCTCTTAATCTTATCAACATAAAATGCATTATTTACAAGATTCTCCACTTGGTCACTATAAATATCATATTGTGAATATGAATATGTAAATATAAGTGAAATGTAAATATGTGTGTATACATGTGTAATTTATATTTAAAGCCTGATGAATTTACTCTGTACAAGATTGTACAGTCTGTACAATGCACAAAAGAAGCCATGTGAGAGCGTGGAAATTCAGCCAGAATCACCTCTTGTGCCCTGAGCCTTGACATAGGGCTCTCTGTGCCCAGAGGAAGGGGGCCAAGTCTTTGCACAAGAGCATGCTGGCTACCTGCCAAGACCTGAGCCTATGGTGTTGTGACCTCCAGCAGGGTAAACTTGTTCTACTTCACACAAAGGCACTTTACAAGATAGCAGTGCCTCTGGATGCCATTTATTTCTAATTCTCAGCCCCAATGCCATTTACCCAGTAACTCAAGCACTGAACATATTACCTTGGGTGAACCTGCTACAAAGGTCCTCACTTTCAAACAAATTTCCGTTTCCATCTGCTGATAGCTCTTTAACTTCCAGTGCCTTTCCCTACTCCTAAAGGTGGCCCTGGAAAAAGCTGTGAAAGATTAAGTAAAGAAGAGAAAGATAATACAACTTAAAATGTTGAAAGAACTCTTCTCTGCATGTCTCCTTACAAATGCGATGACCGTTTGGGGACTTCTGGCGAAACTGTTTGATCTGTGCAACTGGCCTCAAACTTGAAACAGACAGTTCTCCCTTAATCTGAATTCTGTCAATGCATGTAACGCAACGCCTAAGAAACTATTCATGGAGCAGTTACTTTATGCCAGGCACTGAGAATGTCCTGAGGATGCAATGATGAACCAAAGAGACAGGGCACCTGCAGCTGGGGAGTTTGGAATCTCAAGCGATTCTCCAAGAGTATCCCTTGGTCCCTCATGCAGAAGCACAGGAAAGCCCCGGCATCACCAACTTCCTCTCACTTCATGTTCACCAGTGACTTTACCCTAATATAGTTATGAGAACATGATTTATAATTTAAAGCTGTGCCAAGCAAATATCTGTCCTCCACTGAGATGTAAATGAAATGTCTGCAAAGTCCCAGGCTTGTAAAACCTCCTTTGGTAACAGGAGGCCTGTTGTAAGTAGTTATGTAGAAAGCCTATCATTTTTACCTTGAGTGCTTAGGCTGGGAGTTAATTCAGATTCCTCTCAAACCAAGAAGGCAAAAGCTGAGAGGTTCACAGTAAGCTCACAGTCATCCCTACTCAGAGGCCTCTGCTACGCAAACAGCAGTGCTAAAGCAACAAAGGGAGGTTACAAATTCTGCTGAGGGAAAATAAACCAAGTCTACTTAGAAAAATTTACAACATCCATTGATGACTTTTCTTTCCCCACAAAACATCAAGTAAAAGTTGGAAGCCAGTAGTCACAATTTTAAAAATCAACAATTTCTATCAGAATGAAATGATGTTTCCCTTGTCAAGATTTATCTTGTTATACTGTAGATGTACAGATACACATGGGGTATATCTGAGAAAAGCAGGGCTCTATAGAGCTGAAGATGACAGTCCAGACAAGGAGAGAGCAGTGCAGGCCCTGAGAAGGTTGTGTAAAACATGTGCACCTGAGGAGAAGCCTGTCAAATCCCTTCAGGAAGGCACACACATGGAAGCACCAGATTTGTGGTTTACAAAATTCAACATAAATCACAATGGGTCAGAATTATTTCTATTTCTAGTTTAAGACACAAGCTAAAAGACCCATTTGTTTTCGTGAGATTTGCAATTGAAAACATAACAACTGCACTGAAGACCCACAGGCCAACCCCTATTCTGTCATGTAAACCATGAGGGCTCCTCAGTGGACATAATATGGCACCTTCAGGACCGTAAGCAAGCCACTACCACAACTCTAGGAAAACAACAGAGCCTCAGTCAATTCCAATGCCAACTCCTCTTGCTGAAACAAACGTCTTGGCATCACCATTTGTATGACAGTCCCGTTGAGCACTGACCTCCTGAAGTCTCAATAACCACCCAAGAAAACCCAAATGATGGCATGGGACTTCTTCAGAGAAGCCTGGCTCATGCACAAGGAGTTTAAAGTTATGAGCTTGACTCCTTCCATTCTTTGAACACCTGTGGCTTGCATTCAACTATGATACTTTCTATCAGGCATCTGTATTATTTGGTCTTGGGATCTTTCTGATTCCAGAGTGACAGCTCCTTAAGGTCAAGCTCAGCAAGTCAACCAGCTTCATATTCCACCCAGCTGCATCCTGAGTGGTGCCTCACACTCATGGTTGTTCAAGGCTTGTTGTGAGAGAACTAAGCTGGACTAGACGACTAGACTGCAGTTGACGTGCATGAGGTGCGGCATGGGAAATAAGACTGCATTTGATGAACACGCAGGATGATGGCCTGCAAAGGGCTCAAGGCCATTATGTTTACAATTTTATTTACAGGAGGAAGCTCAAATATTGGAATTCGTACCATTTTAAAGTATGAGATTCAGATTTCTTTTCTAATGAGGCTCTCCATATTAGTTACATGCGCTCAATTCTTGCCTGTGGGGGCCTGATAAGGTTCTGGAAGGTCACTGCCAAGTATTATCTAATATCAAAACCAATTTTAATGACTGTACACTATTACTGCAGGCACACGGATTTTCAATGCTAACATTTTACCATTTGGAGCAGCCTTGCAAAGCTAATTAGAAAGAATTTGAAATAATTTAAGAATATGAACAGGAAATGAGATGTTCATAAGCATATATCATCGAAAGAAAAGCTAAATGTGAACTAAGAGTAGCTCCATTTTAGTGTGAGGAATCGCTTTGAATGAGAACACAAAATGTGTTGCATTGTAAGAGACAGTAAGAATGAACCCAAGAGTAGACAAGAACAATATAATGCACAAGAATAATCACTTCGTCTGAAAAGGTGGTGACACTCATTTCCCAAATTGCCATTACCTTTAAAAAAAATACATTAAGTAACTAGGTTCATTTATTCACTATCCTACTCTGCAAGGTGTTGAGAAAACAATAGTGAATAAAATATTGTCCCTGATTGTAAAATCATAAAATGTCATTTTTAAAACAGTAGTAAGCTTTAAAACAAATTAGTTCATCTAATAGTGTAATGGAAATTTCCTCTTTGAAATTGAACGAAATCCAAGTTTATATAATTTATTTTGAAGAAACATCAACCTTAAATTTGAGTTTTTTAAGATTAGGAGTAGTTACTAAGGCAAATAAATTGTAATAAGGAAGGAAGTTGTAACTAAAGTTGAAGCAATGATTGTGGAAAAGAAGAATATGACTATACACATTTATCTGAAACCATAACATTATGTATATATATACAATCAGATAGCTTGCCTCTTTTAGATAGTAAGATCAACATGTTTTCTTCCCTGTAAGAAAAAATAATTTAAAACATGATGTAACATTTTTTGAATTATTAATGGAGTTCTACTGTGTAAATTTTAACCCAAGAAAGTTGGTGCAGCTCTAATTATGCAACTGTGATAGCAAGCTAAAATAACTGAATGGCCAGGCGCGGCGGCTCACGCCTGTAATCCCAGCACTTTGGGAGGCTGAGGCAGGTGGATCACAAGGTCAGGAGTTCAAGACCAGCCTGACCAATACAGTGAAACCGTGTCTCTACTAAAAATACAAAAGTTAGTCAGGCGTGGTGGCGGGTGCCTGTAGTGCCAGCTACTCAGGAGGCTGAGGCAGGAGAATGGCTTGAACCCGTGAGGCGGAGCTTGCAGTGAGCTGAGATGATGCAGTAAGCCGAGATCATGCCACTGCATTCCAGCCTGGGCAGCAGAGTGAGACTCTGTCTCAAAAAAATAATAATAATAAAATAAAAGAAAAGAAAAATAAACTGAATGACTGTGCACCCCCCATGCCTGGTACTGAAGCCCTTTCAGGAATGATGACTACTCACTCTCCAGATCTGTCCCTTGCCGCATCCCTGTACACATCCTCTAGCCCACAACTGATTGTGCTTCCAGTGTTAGGTGTGAATCCCATGTCCTTGGGTCCACAACCTGCACACACAGCCTTTCAGGGAAGCTCCTCCTCTTAACTTGGCCGAATCCTGCCCGCACCGGTTGGTGCCCTTGACCCTCCAGCAAGGTCACTTCTCCCTCCTCATGTTCCACTCAGTGCTCTCTCATAATTGTTCTGATGGCATTTGTGACTTCTTTACCATTTGGCTATTTGAATTATGTTTTTTCCTCCTAAGCTAGAAAGTAGGTTCCTAGAGAAAGTTTACTGTATCCATCTACATGGGTCCTCTTGCACCAATTCTTTACACACAGTAGGTAGTCAACATGTGTTCATTGACTAAACACATAGATGAAAGATCTGAAAATTCTGTAAAGTATAGTACCACAGACATGAATCAGTCATTTAAGTCACTGAGAATTTTCTTTTCTTCCACACACAAAATTATTTCAAAATGAAGAGTATCATGTGAGATCACACCAAGCGTTAGAGAAATTAATGATCAAAGATGATGCATGTAATAGGCAGAGTTTCTTTCTTCTTCAGTTTCAGATGTCAAGGCCTTATTACTGAAAGCTATTAGCAATTGCAAGAAGATAAGAGAAATAAACCAATTAAATGAGCTTCATAATGAAAACTGCCCAGCGAATGTCAGAGACTCCTCTGAGTGTCTGGATTCCATCTGTTTGCCTCTGCCACTTTGTCTCTCTATCTTTCGAGTTTGAGAGTCTTACCCTTCCAGAGCTTCTGACTTTATGTGCAGAGCCCGAATAATTTTATAAGACAGATTTCACATTCCTTTCAGCCACTGTCATTTCTCCCACACGACGACATTAGAGGGCATTCAAGGGCTGCTTTCTAATAATCTCAGCTAGGGCAATTTCATGGGATGAGGATAGATCGAAACAGATGTGGGCAACACTTTACGTCATGATAGAAACAAGATGCCAAATAATAGTGTGTGGGATGTTACTTTCTCACGCAGCATGGCTTATAAAATACTGCAGGAATGTGACATGGAATGGGAAGAGTGTTCTTTGCAACTCTTTCTTCCACAGTAGAACCTCATGAGATTCTGCAAGTCAAATAGATCTTGGAAAAAAAAAATATGTCATGGAGGGAAATGAAGGGACAAGTGTTCAGGAATGACAGTCACTATGGCACATCATCAGACCACAGAGAAAACCAGCTACTTATTTACTTACACTGACATATGTTGAAGACTTCTAAATGTAACCTTGTATTCCTCTTCAGAAATATTAACAAACTAACACAAGAACAGAAAAGCAAACACCGCATGTTCTCACTCATAAGTGGGAGTTGAACAGTGAGAGCACGTGGACATGGGGAGGGGAACATCACACACTGGGGCCTGTCGGTGGGGGTCGGGGGCTAGGAGAGGGATAGCATTAGGAGAAATACTTAATGTAGACAGGTTGATGGGTGCAGCAAACCACCATGGCATGTGTATACCTATGTAACAAACCTGCGCATTCTGCACATGTACCCCAGAACTTAAAGTATAATAAAAAAAGAAATATTAACAAAACATATAAATATACAGTAGCAGCTGTTGTGCCTTTCTCGCATTCACATAGAAGAGTTCTGAACTAGGCTCCAGTTCTTAAAAACTTTGAGGATTACTAAAGGGAGAGTGCTTGGGAAGAAAGAAACAATGGAATCTATAAAAAATAGTCAATGTTTTCAAATAATTTTTCACACTCCAACATCTGTTGTTTCTTCTTTAATTACAAGTTGCCTCGAAAATTATTATGTGTACAAGTTGTTTTAACAACCACAATGACACATGCTCAATACCATTGGAGGCACTCAGATGAAATAATTTCAAAATGGAAACGGCAAATCTTAAGCAAAACACAAATTAAAACATATTGTTGATATAATTAAGCATTTCTGTCACTTCTACCAAAGGAAGCATGGCTTTCCATGAGGCAAACCAAACAAGTATAATGCAATCAAAACATATTTTGAAAGCCTCTGGCTGCATTTGTATAAACATGTGAACTGTTCCTATAGCACGCCCCATTCTTGTTCATTGAACATTGGTATTAAGATTATACTGTATATTGCGAATAATGCTACAGTGAACGTGGGAATGCAGATGCTTTACAAGGTAGTGATTTAATTTCCTTTGGGTATATGCCCAGAAGAGGGTTTGTAGGGTCCTATGGTAATTCTATTTTTAATTTTCTGAGGAACCTCCACACTGTTTTCCATACTGGCCATACCAGCCTACATCCCCACCAAGAGAGGACAGTCTACATTCTCTACACCCTCACCAGCACTTGTTATCTCTTGTATTTTTATAGTACCTGTCCTAACAGGTGTAAGGTGACATCTCATAGTGGTTTTGATTTGTATTTTCCTGATGAACAGTGATGTTGAGCACCTTTTCATGTACCTTTTGGCTATTTTTATGTCTTTGGAGAAGTTTCTTTTCAAGTCCCTTGACATTTCTTAATTGGGTTATGTATATTTATGGTATCAAGTTGTATGAGTTTTTTATATACCTTGGACATTAATCCCTTATCTGATATATACTTTGCGAATATTTTTCCCAACATGTAGGTTGCCATTTCATTCAGGAACAACTTAAGTGTCTATCAGTAGATGAATGGATAAAGAAGCTGTGGTACACACACACACACACACACACACACACACACACACACACACAGTGGAACATTATACAGCCTTAAAAACGAGATCCTATGATTTGTCACAACATGGATGGATGTGGCACACATTATGCTAAATAAAATAAACCAAACAAAGCCAGAGAAATAATGCATTATCTCACTTAGATGTGAAATATAAAAAACAAAAGGTCTCATATATGGAGAGACAGAATAAAACAGTGGTTACTAGTTTGGCAGGAGAGTGCAGGAGGAATGAGGAGATATAGGTCAAATAACACAAAGTGGCAAATACGTAGAATGAACACCTTGACAGATCTAATGTATAACATTAGGACTATAGTTAATGGTGGTGTGTTGTATTCAGAAACTTGCTAAATGAGTAGACTGTATGAGTAGCTGTTTTTTCATCACAGAGAGAAAAATGGGTAACTATGAGAGAAGGTGGATATATTAATTTGTTCCACTATAGTAATCATATGACTATATGTATCTTTTAACATCATGCTGTATATCTTAAATATACACAATAAAATTTACTTTAAAAAGAGAGGGGAAAAAGTATACTGTGAACAGTAGCATCAACACATCAAAACAATGTAAATAATAAACTGGTACCCAGAGGATTCTGATTTAAGCCTCACAAGTAGTAATACTACCCCAGGTTTAAGTAGAGACCACACTTCCCTTATTTACCCTGCTATCCCTGAGTCCATCACAGGCTGGAAACTTACTCTTTATTAAATAAATGGTGGAATAAAATGGGTAAAAAACCAAGATGCTCAGATTCTAGGTACAGAGTGTGAGCTCAGGTAAACCTCACTGAATACTATGATGTATGCAGGGCTTTTGAACCTGAACAAACCAAATGAAGACCACGCTATAAGCTGCACAGTCAATTAAGGAGATGACAATATCTTTTCAGCAGATGTATGTCTCTGCAGCTTTTTGTCGAATTTTCTACTCACTTCATTTTAGAAAGGTGTTGGAAATGAGTCTGCAGAGGCAATATGCTGGCCTCTACAACATGGAACCTACAATGGGCGATGGCTGAGGTGATCTCCACCTTTTCTGTATGTTGGATGAGCAGAGCTAATATCAATTAGACCCACAGGTTTCAGATTGGGATCCTGGGGTGGGGAGAGTGTTACTCTCACTCAGTCATGGCCCAAGTGCCACATGGCACGAAAATATGTCCTGGAACCACGGCCCAGCCTGTACAGCAAGGTGATGGGCTGAAATCGAATTTTGAAAGGGAGAATGAGCTATACAAAGATGCAAATGAATACAAGAGCCCAGCCTTGATGCTACAAGTTGCACATCACAAAAAGGAGTACTTAGCTGCTGGTAAGAGGGACAACATTAGTACATCACCTAAGTTGGCTGGATGGCCAAATCTCTTTTTAAAATACATGGGCTGAGTGTGCTGGCTCATGCCTATAATCCCAGTACTTTGGGAGGCTGAAGCAGATGGATCACTTGAGGTCGGGAGTTCAAGACCAGCCCAGCCAACATGGTGAAACCCCATCTCTACTAAAAACATAAAAATTAGCTGAGTGTTGCTCAGCTACTCAGGAGGCTGAGGCAGAAGAATCACTTGAACACGGGAGGCAGAGGTTGCAGTGAACTGAGATCATGCCACTGTACTCCAGCCCGGGCAACAGAGTGAGACTCTGTCTCAATAAATAAATAAATAAATAAATAAATAAATAAATAAGAAAAATATGAACAAGCAACACTACTCCAGGAGACCATTGTCTTCTAATTTCAATAGCAAGTGCTTGGTAGAATCAGAAGTAGACAAGGTGAGCTATAGAAATTGACCAAAAACATCTGTCCAATTTGAAGGGAACATTTAGTTGACTGAAAGGCCCAATGAGTGTTCTTTATGGATGATCAATTGATTAGCCCCAATCTGTCAGCAGGACCACAATCAAAGACTGAAGACGCATTTGGAAAAGGATATTGTCTGATTGTTCTTAAATAAGCTTCTATTAAGACTTTAAATTTAGAGAGTTACTCTTAATTACTCATTTTTAACAGTTAAAAATCTGACATTTAAAAAACCAGAGACATGGATTCCATATGACTGAGCATTTGTTATGCCTTCAAAAAAATCTGTTCATTCTGCATGTACTATCTACTCATGTAGGCCGATAAAACATTTTTTAAATTGTGGCCATTTAGTAGAAATTGTTACAATTGAAATATCCTTATTGTGTCTCCATATATAAGTTCTGGTTATTTTAATATCAAGTATTGAATAATCTTTATCATGGAATTTATTGGAAAGTTATAAAGGAAAAATTGTGTGTGTGTGTGTATGTAATTTAAGTCACTTTTACAGTAGAAAATCTCTTCATGAAAACTTCTTTCAATTAACTTTGCAATCACTGTATTTGAATTATTGTAGGCATAAAATTTTTTAAAACCATAGAAATGTACAACAGAGTCTTCCAACATTATAAATAAAACATTTTGGTGAAATATTCCAGATCTCCATACCAACTGCAATTTCCAGAGATTGCTGATGATTATTTATATGTCCTAGAGGCAGACTCTTGATGGATTAATTCCTATAATCCATCATTTTTCTTTTCTCTCCATCTGTGCCATACATCATTCTTAAACTTGATTGAGAAACTTTCAGTGCTAAATTTTAGAAAACTTATACTTTTGTGGCCATCTGTTGTACCACTCAATTTTGTGTACTGATATTAACTTTTTCAAAAAGCTTAAGCCTCCTCTAACAACATGTGGCATTTTCACTCTGACAGTCTTTCATATTTGCAAGGTCTTCGCTGAGACAGTTTATAAAAAAAAAGAAAACAAACTTTGCATTCCCATGTTTGTGAAGATATAACATCCAATTTCAGCAAGGAGGATCAATTATTCCCTTTGCGGAAGAATATTGGGAAATACAAGTGAATGCATTTTACAACCACAATGCAATGGAAGAGTTCTGACTGCAACCTTCTTCATAAAGGTCAAGGTCATCTCTTTAGCTTTTGTGGAAATGGGTTACATGAAAATCCTAGATCATCGCCCCCAGATACAGCAATTGTTAAGGAGGGTCACGTCTTTCTCCATGGCTACTGAACGATATTTGAAGGGTAGCTTCCATAAAGGGGAGGGGAAAGACAAAGCCATTATAATGATTTTGACTCAAACTAGCTGAAGCCACCAGAGATTTGATTTCACACATCAGCCTGTGCCCAACAAGGGTAGATTTTGGGGAGATGAGCCCCTTGGTGTCCTTAACTCTGTCTCCCTGCTTTGCTCCTGTCCTCCTCCTCCCTGACCTAGCTACTCTCAAGGCTGCCAGCTAGTGGGCAGCAGCTCCAGCTTCACCCCCACATTCTGTGTGCAGAGAAAGAAAGGACCTTCCCTTCCTGTATCTCTCTTATGGAGACGAGAGAACCTTTCCAGAAACATGACTTTTCTTGCATGTGTCCCAGGCAAGAACTGGTCCACACAACAGAGAAACCCTGTGCTAAATAAATATGCCTGGCAGAAAGTAGAGTGCCATCTGGCCTAATACTCAGCATCCATGGCTATGTGATGACTGGGAAGTTCTCACTAGTCCATGGGATCTGTAAGGCAGGAGAGCCCCAGATTCTGTTTAACCCCAATTATTGGATTGTAGCCTCAGAAATCCTTTTCTCATTGGTCCGTTCTAGTGTGGTCAGGATTTGTTGTCACAAAGCCAGGTGTAGTATGTGCTTTCGGGGCCGCACAGCCCCTCAGCCTTCTGTGGTCCCAGCTGTGAGCAATGTGGTGGTCAGTTCTCTGCCAGACACATCCACCTGGGGCACACGCCTTCTTTCCTGTGGCTTTCCACGTTGGGAGTCTTCTCTGAAGCCCCAGGAGACTGCTGGGTTAGTGAAGGTGCAGCCTGGGTGCATCCTCATCCAATGGTAGCTGTGAAGGTGGCACATTCCTGAGAGGCATCTGCAGGCTTCTCAGAAAATCAGTTCTGCTGCCCACAGCAGTGACCTTGGTGACAAACCCTAATAGGAGCTTTTCCCTCTTTCCTGCCTTACCCTCTCATCCTCCGCACCTGCTGCTGTCGACTTATATATAAAACCACCTACCCTAAGCCCTTGTCTTGTCTCAAAATCTACTTTAAACAGGGGTCAAGCTATGATGCCAGACTTGTCCCTCTCACCTCCTATTCCCATGATGAAGAATGTAGTCCAAAATAAAGGTCGGGATCCTATATGTCTCTGAGGCTTTGAAGAACACACTGAGTTTGTATGCACTCAGTTCAGGGCCAGGGTGGCAGCCAGGGTGCACTGCCCTTTTTCAGAAGTGCTACTCACATCTTCGTAATGTTTAACACTCCCTTTGGAATTCTGCAGTGCACAACCTGCACAACTGTATGCAGTGCCTTTGGGGGAGAAAGTGAAAAAAAAAAAAAAAAAAAAAAGGAGAAAGATGGGCATCACTCCTCAGATGCATCTGGATATCTGGGGCTTCCCCAAGGTTCCTTGCATTCTTCTGGACCCTCAGTTGCATGCACATTCTGAAGCCACCAGGGGTTGTCTCAATACGTGATTAACTGTTTGCTAACTGTTAATAGTTAGAACCATTCACTTTATCAAATCTCATATGGGTCATATTTAGCTGGATACAATAAACCTCTATAAGCTCATTAGTGTTTAAGTTAATGTTATGAAAACTACAGTCCTTAACCTTTTCAATTACTTATCAAATATTAGATGAGGCCACACAGTGTAATGGGGCAACAAGCAGGCCACCATTACAAATGTCTGGCTTTGAGGCTGGCCACACTTCCTACAGGCTGGGCTATGTCGCTTCTTTGCTTCAATTTCTACATCTGTAAGTTGGTTATGCTAATAACAATACACGTCATTGGATTGTTGGGAGGAATTCCTCACCAATTCCCTAAGGAGTACTTTAAATGATACCTGGCATGTAAAATTATAATGACAGATGATGATGGTGATGAAGAATATTATTTTTATCTATACAAATTCTGCACATTTTCAGTGGAGTTAGAGTCAACTATTTTATGTATTTCTTAAACTTCATTTTAGAAAATTTCCTTTCTAGGATTATAAAATGGTATTTTCATGACCAATGGATAAACTGAGTTGTATCTAATCCAGGTCCACTGGCTTCTTAACATAAGAACAGCTTGCAGCCACATCAATAAGTAGGCCATATAAATAGCCAACTATCTGTATAGGGTCTGCACCAGTATCCTATTCAATAGTAGTCTGTATGAATACCTTACTATTCACATAGGGTTGGTATCAGTGAGGTTTCAGGGGTATTGTTAAGGGCAGCAAATGAATTTTGGAAATGGTTCTAGGCCCAAAGTCAAATAACAATCCTTTAACAAACACATATAATTTAATGTGAGCTGTAATGTTCAAGTATCCACAGCTTAGTATATGGTGGGATGACATTGCCCAAACATAACCAAATAAACAAACAGAAGTGAAAAAGGAGAACACTTGTCATGTATCTCTTCATAACAACCCACCTGCCATCTAAGGCAGGACTATGAATCTCTAGGAAGCCACTGTTCAAAAATGAGGAAACACCAAATATGAATACAAAGGAAACTAATGATTACAAACAAACAAGCAGCCAATTTTAAAACAGCTTGTTCAATTGTACAAATGTCAGTCATCTTTCTCAGGCTACCTTTCCCGTATATTCTTTGACAAAAGGAAGTGCTAGCTGTCTCACTTGAATAAAAGTACATACCACTGTAAGGAGGTTGTTACGCTCTTGAAAATGTTTTAGTACTAAAAATTAAATGGGGAAGTAGAGATAATTTTTACAGTCTAGGAAGACAGGAAATGAGTATTTCTAAAACCCACAGGAAAACATTGTCCATGGAGCATTAAGATGCTGCTCACCTGATACCAGTCAAATAGGAAACTTACAGATAAAATTGTCCCAGAAATCAAAATTCTATCAGAGTCTAGTAAGATATACTACAAAGATGCTCAGAAAATGTTTTACAAAATATATCCTGAAAATATAGTTTTTTATACCATTAAATTATTTATACTTATGAAAACACTAGCATTGTCAGAAGTTAAAATTAAAACATTTCTTGAAATGAAACTACAAAAATCATCTACAGTTTGCTTTAAATATCACCAATTAAGAACAATATAATAATTAAAATGTATACAAAAATATTTACAACAAGCGTGTGGTTTGTAGAAAAATCCTGAACATGGATTCAGAGCCCTAATTCTGAATAAAAGCAGTAATATTAGGCAGATGAGGCTACATGCAGCTCATACTTTTTAAAAAGTGCGTAACATGTGAGCCTCAAATAGTTTTTGTCATATTAGTGAGGTTGTTTAACGTTGGGCTTACACACACATTACTGGCCAGAGGCAAATACAGCTGAGACTGCTGAGAAATAAGACTGGAGCTAAAACAAATACAAAATATGCCTGTTTGGGGCTTTTGAATGGTCTTGTTTCATGGGTATGAGATATCAGATCTTTCCCATTAATTTCACTGTTCTTGTTCCTGTACTTCCTGAGGGAGATACAGCATGCTGGATTGTCTCAGGACCTCTGAGTGGAAAGACCTGGACCCAGGGTCTTGCTGTCTCCAGCTGCAGGGTTTTTGGGTACCTAACTGGTTTTCTATAGGTCTTGACTTTCTCCTTTGGAAAATCATGAAAACACGTGACGACCTTCCCCAAAGCATTTTGCAGACCCTAACGTGCTACACAAAAATGTGGTATTTTGTAATGTCTGTCATTATTTTCATATGTCACAACCTCTTTAAACTTCCAATGGTCAGGTTTCATTTGCTCTGAAGATTATCCATTGTGCCATTATTTGACACAAACAAATGTTAGTGTGTTATATCAACTCTGATTGACCCTCATAGAATCCCTTTTGACAGCATGTATTGATTATAATGTCTTTCTTCTTGACCTTTCCAGGCTTTCTGTGGTCTGGTTCCTTTGTATCTAGGAAATAAATATCTACCCTATGCTTCCTGTTGCTCTCTTCAATCATAGCTTTTGGTCAATTGTTTCATATTTTACATGATATTTCAGTAAGAAATACAGTGCTGGCAATACTAAGTCTGTTGTTCTTTGTAAATTATTTTTGCTGTATCTGACGCTGTCTTTAGCTCTGATACAGCAAAAAAGTAATTTAAATCTGCTAAACCTTTGAGGAAATTTTGACTTGCATTAATTTAAGAACTAATTCTATGTATACAACATAATATTTTATATCTTTCTTCCTTTCAGGTGTTGTAATTTTCAGCCAAAATGTAGAGTTAAGATTTGTGTTATGAGTTTATCTTCGATTAATTCCTATGTTCAGGATGATCTCCTAATAGTACTCTTATGGCTGGCTAAAATGATCACAATATGATAAAAATCAAGAATGTAAACCAAGAGAAGAGCTATAGAAAGACAAAAAGCTCCTCTTTCTTTTAAGCTACACTTCAACCTAAATAGGAGTAAAGTAAGGCTTATCATTTATTACTTAACATTGGGCAAATAAATTATGCAAATGGAGTTGTGCCAGAGGACCAGTTCTCAAATGCTGGTCCAGTCCCCCACTGGCAACTTGCTACTGGGCAAGTTCATTAATCTTTCTCAGGCTGATTTTTTCCATCTCCAAGCAGAGGTAATAATGAAAACTGCCTTGCAGGGATACAGAGAGAATAAACATAATAAATTTTAATTACTCTTAGTATAGTGCATGGCATGTAGTAGGCACTCAACAAAAGTTATTTTATGATGTAATACAGGATTTCGGGCTATCATTAAATATTAACTCCAGCATGTGTAGTTATAACTTAATTTCAATATTTAATTTGACATCACCTAGTAAGTCGGGATGTGCAAAGCTTCATCCAACAAGAATTGTTACAGTTACTATTGTCAAAACAGGGTAAAAAGGAAACACACATATGATGGGGATAATCATTCCTTTTTTTTTTTTTTTGAGACGGAGTCTTGCTCTGTCGCCCAGGCTGGAGTGCAGTGGCCAGATCTCAGCTCACTGCAAGCTCCGCCTCCTGGGTTCACGCCATTCTCCTGCCTCAGCCTCCCGAGTAGCTGGGATTACAGGCGCCCGCCTCGTCGCCCGGCTAGGTGATAATAATTTCTATTTTATAAATGTCTGTGTTAGACTTGGCACTGGGCTAGGATATATAGAAATATTAGGTACTATATGTAATCTTCTAAACAGCTTTGTCATTCAAGCGCCCATGCTTCATATTTCATTTGAAAACAACCGTGTGGAGAAGTAGAACAGCAGGTCAAATCTCACAGTGACTCAGAGGCAGAGCCCCTCTGACCCACCATCCTGTTCCTTCCACCCGCTCTGTGAAGCCACAGGCATGAGGGGCTGCGACACAGACCTGGAGAGCAGCAGCAAGGACCAGAGGACCCCAGACGCTGCTGTGGGTTTAGCCTACTTGGAAGTGGGGAGTAATCATCTGTTTTTTAAGTGTCTCATTCTGAGCTCATCGGAGCTATCAGCCACCAGTGAGGGATATTTGCTAGAAGTGGTCCCTCAATCAGCTGGAGCATGTGCTCCAGGGTCCAGAGAAGGAATGCCAAGGTCACAGAATCATCAATTTCAGGGTCTGGCCCTGCATTTTGCAGAGCAAGACAGAAGCCCAGAGGGTAGTGAGTGTATCTCAAGTTCACAGAGTTAAGTGACAACACAAGATCCAGGTCCTCCCTCTGTGTCTGTCAATCAGCTCCCCAAACTAACCCAAGGCTCCGGAGTTTCCCAAGCTTTCGACATTGAGCAATTTACAAGTAGGGATTCGTGGAGAGAACTAATAGCTCTTGGCAAGGGTCCTTCACTGCCTCTTTATTGAGACTCAGATAAGGGCTTGGTGACTTAGTCTAAGACAAGGACATAGAAATTTCACAAGTGAAGCTGGGAAAATCCTTTCATGAAATTTCAGCTTTAAAGTGTTGGCAGAAGCAAAGATTCTTGAGTCTTTTCTAACCCGATGCATACTTGAACTTGAAATAATCAATTCTTTCTTTTTCTATAAGCTGTCATAATAATCAGGAAATTCAGGCTGTTATACTTTCCACAAACATGTTCTGTATTGTGTAAATGACATTTCACTAGCTGACTCCCATTTTTAATAAGATGGAGTTCAGAGAGAAGCAGCTGAAGCCCATGGAAAACAATTAAAGAAATGAGACTAGGAAGGAGCACTCCAACGTGAGACCTGCCAGACCTTACAGATGGCGCCCTCCTTGATACAGGAGCTCTGGGTAAGAAAAACCGTCACCGCCTTCTCCAAGGATGACGCTGAGACTCAGAAATGTCACCTCTTCTTATCCAGTCACACACTGGCAAGCAGATGGTCACTTCATGACTCAAACATGAATACTTTTTTTATACTTAGAGCTACTATCTTGATATTAGAACTCAATAAAAGCCAAACCCTTTGTGGCCAAAGATATATGAACTGCAGCTAGAATATGAAGACCAAAAATGTTGCTTAAGTAGGTAACTACCATTTTTAAATCAACTTCTTAGGAATTCAACTGATAGTATAGATCTTGCAAACAATCCAAAGAAACTGAGCCCTTCCTTTCTACTGCTTGCATTCCTCAGTTGGTGTGAGCGGCATTCCTGCCTTAGGACAGACAGAAACCGAAAAGCATGGGAGAACCATGTCAGAAGAAAAATAAATAGACTTCTACCACTGAGAAGTAGATTGCTCCTCACTGCCGCAATAACACCTTCCTAGAAGTAGACTACCCAAAGGCTAAGTTTGGTGGTAAAACAAAAGAAAACAAACCCTTAAATTTGCTAAAAGTGACAAGAGTCTCTTTGGAGACATATGTATTTTTCTGGATTTGAAAGCAGCGGTTACACTTGTTTCATAAACTGTAATTCTGTAATAAAGCAATAAATACATGGATATTTTAGAAAGACCTTCAATGTTTACATTTATAATCAGATGTATGTCACACATACACACCTATTACAGTAACTACATAAAAATGCTACATTCTTGCTTAATATAATTTTTTTCGTTCATTAAGCTATATTTGAAGATAACTATAAAAGTCAATTAATGAGAAAATTAATGACATGGACTGTTTTCGGAATTTTTCACACTGCAATATATTTAGAAACTAAGGTGTGAGACCAACCCAGATCATCCATTCCTATGGTTTCCCAGCAAATGAGACAAACCTTGACATGGCAATGCAGACCTTGGTGGGCACACATCATGCCACCAGGAACAAAACATGACATTCTTCAGCAAAACAGAAAGTTACCCCATTTGAATGGTTTTCCTAGAACATGTGAGTGTTCATAAATTTACCATTTTAAAATTATTTTAAATAAATAGTTTTAAATGTCAGCATCTGAAATATCAATAAATATATATCTTAATGAAGATTTTTCATGGTCTACAGTTAGTTCAGGCTGATCTGGAAAGAACTGTCTTTATAATAAGTACTAGATTATATAAGAGCTATGACAACATATTTTCCAGTGTGAAGGGGAAGAAATCTAATTGTAATTTCCAATAACAGAAATCTCCTCGGGTCTGGTGTAATATCTGACAAAGCACCTCATAACCCTCTTCCTGTCTCTGAATTTCCCAAGGATATCTCGGCTATGTGGTTTTTGCATGTCACAAAAGCAGGCTTTACAGCAGCACATAAACATTGCTCAGCCTCACAAACCAAAGGATAAAGAGGCTGCAAAGGCCAACTGGAAAGATCAGTGAGGAAGGAATTTAGCTAGACCTTCTCGTGCAGAGCTTCTCCATCAAAACTTTTGCCACTGTCTGTGTCCACTCTGTGGAGCCAGCACCAGGGGCAGGCGAGTGAGCGGAAATGCTGTTATTCTTACAGAAGAAGCAGGAAGAGCAAAAGGAAGCCTTTTGGAAAGAGCCTGCCCAAGTGGAATTTTATTTGACAGTTTAAAGTGTTAAAAGAAATATAAACTGCAAAGGCAGGATTTTTTGTTCTCTCTGCATTGGCACCAACTTGCTCTAACAACGGCTCCATATAGTTTCTCAGTCCTCAGGGTGTGTCTGGTTCATCCCACAATGTGCTATACCTTGGTGTAGGCCTGGCATGGAATAATATTCCATGTCCCAAACCAAATAGAGTGGCCATATATAAGCAGGCTGAAGGCCTGTCACTCAGAAATCAGGACAGAAAAACTCCTGGGACAGTTTATCCCATGTGTGAATATTTAATTCACGAAGCCTCCAAGCTACTCTGAATTTCCAGTATTTTCACCAGATATTCTAATTAAATTGAAAAACTTGCATGATTTTGCAATCCAGTGCTTGACCATGTTGTGTTTACAGAGCACTTAATGTTTGCAGAACATCTAGTGTCTGCCAAGAACCTAATGTTTGCAGAAGATCCAGTGTGTGAGAGGACCTAATACCTTCAAAGCATCTATTGTATGGGGAGCATCCGGCATCTGGACATGTCATATTTACAGAGCATTTAGTATCTGGAGAGCATAAAGTGTGTGCAGAGCTTCTGGCATGTACAAAGCACCTGGTGTGTGAGACCACTTAGTGTTTGCCATGTACCAAGTATGTGCAGAGCCCCTAGTGTGTGCAGATCATTTATTGTTTGCAGAACCTCTAGTGTGTGCAGAGCATTTTGGGTGTACTGAGTCTGAATTCCTGGTTCTGGATTGTGAGCTGGGTATGAGAAGGAGGCTACTCACCACATTGCAGCCTGCACAGTCAGGCCCATTCTCACAGGTCCTGCGGCGAGCTTGAATGCCACCCCCGCACTGGGCTGTGCACCGTTCCCAAGGACCCCAGCCTGTCCAGAACATGTGTGGGGGACATAGCAAATGTTCATTGCAGTACCTGTAATGAGGAAACCAAAAGGAAAAGGAAACTAATTAGTGCCACTTGAAACCACTGACGTTTCCATCTCCATCCCTGCAGCAGATGTTGAACCCATGGGCATGCTCTGCGTGGAGGAGCTTTTTGTATTTTGAGCAGTTGCACCATACAGAAGGCAGATGTGGTGCTGGCCATGCTGTGTGTGCACAGACAATGGGATGCGCGGCAGACAGTGAAGAAAATGCTAAACTCACAATGCAGGATGGATCTTCCTGTGCAGCCAATTGAAGGAAAAACAAACAAAACCCTTCAAACAGACACCCAAAAATAAGAGTATACAGAAAATATCTAGGTAGGGCATTTATCTTCTGAATATAAACATTGAAAGATAAAGCAGATTACAAATACAAAGTCAGCATAACTTTACTTGGAATCCCTTTCTCATTCTTGAGTCAAATCAGCCCATAGTTATATTAGGATAAGCTAAAGAAAAGTTAAAGCATGGGATTAGCATGAAGGCCCATGCTATATATTGCTTAGCCTATTCTATTTTTAAATTTATTTGTAGGCTCTCAGAATAATGCCAAACAATTTAAAAGACCACTCATTATTCAAAAAGAATTGAATTATTATACAGTTTCACAAACACTAGTTCAATTTTTCAGTGTTTGAATACACTTCTATACTTCTACATATTTTGCCAAATGTCAGCCAAATATCCAAAGCCTCCTTTATCCTTATCATGAGTCATATTTCTCTTCAATTTTTAACACTGCAAGTGAAATGAAGTGAAGTGAGGAAAACCAACAAACAAAAAACGAAAAGGAAACAGCCTGGCATTCTACAGATTACAGATCATAGAATGGAAGAGGTTACTCTGAACAGCAGCAAATGCAGTGAGACACACTCGGCAATTAATAGTCCATCTACGAAGCCCAAATTCCCAAGTTTACCCTCTAGAGAATACTAGAATGCACAACTTTTTCTCAAGTCCTCCTCTCTTGCCAGGCCATCTGCCTTAAGAAACAAGAGGCAAAGGTTCCCATCTGCTGGCATAAGTCAGATACCTTTATTGTCATCAATATTAATAAGACTTAATCCTGCAGGGCCTATGCAAGAGGAATTGCAGGGGGCTTCCTGATCACAGGCGTTCACAGTTGAAGAGAAACACAGGGGCATGAACACGGCTCAGGATGTGCAAAACTATCTTAATACACAGTGGCATTACTGTAATTATTTATGCAGAAGTAAATGCTTTTACGGAACTGAAAATAAGGGCAAATGGTAGCCAGCCACCAGGAAAATAAATTTGGAGAATGTAGTTTCCTGACAGTAAATGCTGGTAAGATGGAACTGTTTTCCTATCAAACCAGAAAAATTTCATGGGGAATGTGAGGGCTTCAGGAACAGGGACAGTGTGAAAAGCAGAAAGCAAGATCAAGCTGAGGGGTGCCGACAGGATGGGGCACACTGAACCCCTGCCAGCGTTTTGAAAAATAATGGAAGGTAGAAATGGAATTCTATGCATGAAAGGTCATTGAGAACAACAAAACAGAGAGAGGCAACAGGGAGTGGGATGATCTGTCTTTACCAAATACAGTGGAAAACTGGAACTTTATGAGAAATCAGGAAAGTTCCACAGAGCCCCAGAGACAAAATAACTCCATGAGAGTTAGATGCTGGACTCATCTCCAGGAGTTGGTGTTTCATCTTGACTATGCTCTGGAGTCCCTGAGATTCAAGGAGCTCCTCATATTTCAGTATGGGGTCTGCATCTCCCCAGACAGGGCAGTTTAGCAGCAGGAAGAGCCCATAGAACAAACAGCAACTAGAGGACACTGGATTGCAACAATTCAAATGAGAGATACTCCAACCTAGAAAAAAAACAACTACAATGGTGTTGGAAAGAAGGGGAAGAAGTGGTGGAGATGGAGCTTGGTATAGTTAAAGAACAATATGGCAACTGTGTGACTGTATAGAAAACGAAACAAAACAGTGGAGTCCAAAGTCAGCCTCTTAACTGAAAGTGGAAGGCAGAAGACACTCTTACTTCCAGGGAGAGATAGTTGATATGCAGTGGGTGAAAGAACCTCCAGAGAGTCAAGAATCAATTGGGCAAGCAGTTTTAGTTTGTCTAAACTTACATATTTGAGCATAGCCAATGGAACTGAACAGTTATCACTCTTCCTTATCTTTTCCACATTTAAGATAACACAGAAATGTAAGGTTTTCCTCTTTAGATGGTAACTATAGTCTCCCAGGGTCCAATTCTCAGAGCTCAGGGCCACTGGACATGCCTACACGTAGTAGAGGAAGGGAAAGGACCTTCCAATTAAGAGATCATGGCCTCCAGATAGGAGAGACAAGACAAATGTGAGAATACAACAGAGGAAAATCATTTGATCTTAGGAAGTACATGCAAATGTGTCGAGTTCCAATAAGTAAATATTAGTATGTGTGTTGGTTCATGGAGTATTCCAGGAGAAAATTGACATTTGTTTAGAGAACATATTTTGAGGAAGTCAAGAAAACTCAGAATATCAGAACTCTCAGCATTTAGTTAAAATATCTATGTGTAGATCACTGTGGGTAGAAGGAGAGGTAGGCCATCTCCATTTCTAAGCTGATTCACCAGCATTTAAAAGGCATGGACTTCTTAGAAAACTTGATCCTAATTTCAGCTTTCAACAACCCCCCTCCTAAAAAACAACAACAAAAAAATAGGTATGGAAGGCAGAGGGAAACCTTACTAAAAATGTTTATAAGGCCCTTAACTTTTAATAAAAAGCACAGCAACTGAGCTACCGTTTCCCCAAAGCAAAATAAACCATAGTGCACAAATCCTTTCTCTTATTTGCTGACAGCAGGCCACTCCTGAAAATCCTCAGCATGTTATTATTGTAAAAATCTACTGCAGGGTAACCTGTGCATGGAATTTTCAGCCAACGTTAATAAATTGTCTACTGAGCTGCATTTTAAGGTTGTCAATAACCTGCCTTGTTTTTTTCTCTTTCTGCTATAGTAGTCCATGAAACAAGCCACACCAGGATCTGCTGGGGCGTCACCCTCTGAAATTGCAGCCTCCCCAGTGAGAGAGGTCAGAGGGAAATAGAAATTGTTAGGCTAGCTCTGTCTCTTTGTGTCTGGGTTTTCACTTAGGAATTCACCCTGGAAGAGACTGCTCAGAGGCAGAGTCCTTGGAAGCCTGTAAGTATGGATCCTCCACAATTGTGAGAAAGCATTTCCTCTGACCCTCTCTCTTTCCCCACCCCAACTTACTCATGCTCCTGAGAGAAGCCCCTCCTATGAAGCTATACAAAAAAACAATTAGGTTGGAAGTCAGTTACCCTGGCATCTCTGCTGGTTAAGCGTTTTTAAAATTAATTGTGGATAAAATATCTACACAATGGGCCAGCAGTTGGTCTCCTTTCTCTAGTCCCCAACACGCTGCTGACTTTTAGCAAATAATGAGCTACAATGTTTTTCAAATGGCTCTTGAGTGTCTCTACTATGTTAAAGCATTGCAAGTCACAGATGCATCTCATGATGCATTAACAATTAAGATTTTAATTTAGCCCATGACTGCTTATTCTCATTTGTATTTAAAAGTCAATTAATGACCCAGCACTGTTTCTCTATAAATTATCCACTTTTTTTTTATCACAAATCTAGTCTCTTATGAAAATAATGACCTTTTATAATTCCATATGGACTAGATTCTCAGCACTATATCATGCATAAATTGTTCTTTCTGTTACAAATTATAAATTGCATAAATTATGTTCCATTCTGGTTAGATCCATGCTAGTTGCTCACTGCAATCTCTGTTAACCTGAACCAATCAGGGCCTCTTCTGAACTATGTTCTCCTTGCTTCATTCTAAATGATCAGCCCTCTACTGGGCCATACTGCTATAATTAAATTTTTATGTCAACAGAGAAACTGCATGTACCTTAAGTCTACCATACTATTTAATTCAAGCCATTTAGGAAGAAAAATAACTTGTGAAGAACATCAGTTTGCCTCACCACAGGATTCAGCAAACATACCAATGAAGACAAATAATCACATAATAAAAACCACTGAGCCCTGGGACTCTTAACTTTGAGAACGCATTGGACAGGCTCTATCATGGTCCCCATGATCCCCAGCTCCTAGAATTCACACCTTGTGTAATCTCCTCCTATTGACTGTGAGTGGGACCTGTCACTGGCTTCTAACCAACAGAATATGTGAAAGATTTTGGAATGTCACTTCTGTCATTATGTTGCATAGATTGTAATGCCCTTACTGCAAGAAAACTTTCTCCCTTATTGGCTTTGAGGAAGCAAGCAAAAAGGTGAGAAGGACCCAGTTGTCAAGGATTTGAGGGCAGCATCCAGCTAACAGCCATCAAGAAACTGAGGCCCTCAGTCTGACATCTCACAAGGAACTGAAGGATGCCAACAACAACATGATCTTGGGGGCTGGTCTTTCTCTAGCTGAGCCCCGATGACATCACAGTCAGGGCCTCTATGTTGATGGCAGCCTTGTGAGAACCTGAAGTTGTGCCCAGGCTACGAAACTCACAGACACCATGAGCAAATAAACACCTGGTGCTTCAAATGCCTAAGTCTGTGGTAATGTTATTATACAACTATTAAAACAGACCATGGTACGTGGGAGTGTGGTGCTACTGTAAGAGGTTAAAATGTGAAACTGGCTTTGAGACCAGGGAATGGCAGGAAGCAGAATAATTTTGAGGAGCACATTAAAGAAAATCTAAATCACCTTGAATCATCCATTAGTAGAAATCTGGACTTAAAAGACACGGCCAGTAAGGGTTTAGAGGAAAATGGGATAAAGAACTAAAACTGGACATCAAAAAAGACAATCTTTCCACCACACACACAACAAAGAAAAATATGTGTCATGATGCATGTGCCAATTGGTTCAATTTAGCCATCCACAATGTATTCATATTTTAAACAACATTTTGTACATGATAAATATTTACAAATTTTGTCAAAATAAATTAGTTATTGATAAAGACAAAACACAATTAGAAAACAGGCAAAAAATTTGAATAGACATTTCTATAAATAAGATACACTAATGTCCACTAAGCACACAAGAAGATGCTCAACACTATTAGTCACTAAGGAAATTCAAATCAAAACCACAATGAGATACCAGTTCATACCTACTAGAATGGCTAAAATTAAAGAAAAAAAGTAACAAGAATGCGAAGAAATTGGAACTCTCATACATTGCTGGTGGGAATGAACATTGGTGAAGTCCCCTTAGAAAGCAGCATGGTGTTTCCTCAAAAAGATAAACATAGAATTAACATACACTGCAGCAATTTCACTCCTAAACAGTATTCACAAAAGAATTGAAACAGGGACTTAAAAAGATACTCATATGCCAATATTCAGTACAGCATTGACAATACTCAAAAGACGAAAATAAACCAAGTGTCCACTGATGAAAAAAAAAATGGATAAACAAAATGCGGTATAGCCATATAACTGAATCTTATTTAACCTTACAAAATAAATAAAGTTCTGACATATGCTACAACATGAAGGAACCTTGAACATTATGCTGAGTGAAACAAGCCAGACACAAAATGGCAAATACTTTAGGATTCCACTTATGTGACCTATCTATAACAGGCAAATTAGTAGAGACAGAGCATAAATTAGAGGTTACCAGGCGTTGGCAGGAGGGTGGAATAAGGAATTGTTATTATTGCTTAACAATTACAGAGTTTATGTTTGGGGTGATAAAAAGTTTTGGAAATAGTAGTTACGGTTATACAATAATGTGAATGTAAATAATGTTACTGAATTACACACTTATAAATGATTAAGTGGCAAATTTATGTTTTTCCTGTGTGTGTGTGTGTGTGTGTGTGTGTATAAAACCACAATAAAAACTTAAAAAGTAAACAGGAATATATTATCAGGAACTGGAAAAAGGGAGAATCACATTACACAATGGGTAAAAGCTGCCAAAATTGTTACCTATGGTAGCACGAAAGGCAAAACACCTAAGTTGAATTACTTAACTAAGGAAATTTCCAAGCAAAGTGTTGAAGGTACTGCTTAGTCTCTTCATGCTGTTTACAGTAAAATGTAGGTGAAGAAAGAAAGACTGAGGAATGGATTATTAAATTAAAAGAATAGGGACTGGATGATTTTGGAAATCATTCACTTCTAATGGAAAATGATGCAAAAAATACAAAATAGCTCTCACAGTCCTTTCAAGTACTGTTAGGGAAGGTTGGAATAGTAAAAGCTGAGGTAGTGACTATCAAACCTTTTATTGCAACCTCAGAAAGATGAAAGAATTGGAGAGTATTTAGTTACACAAAGAGTCCTTTCTAGAGCAAGTGTGTGCCTCACAGATCCTCTCAACTGCATCAGATCACCTCTAGTGAGCTGAACGGTGTTGTCTCTCAGCCATCTCAGCAGCACCCCAAGGTAGAGAAGGGCTAATTCAAAAAGGTCTGTGAACGTAGCTTTTGTTTAGTGGAGTAAACCTTGTGGAAATCCATTGAAGACGCACAATGTTTTTCAGAAACTTACTTCCACAAAGATACCAGCAGCTTGGATGGAAAGGGACAGAGAAAATACCCATGAAAGGCTGCTGGAAACCCTACACATTCTACTGACAGGAAGGAAGCTGACAAAACTACCTAGCTACAAGCACATGCTCTCTTCATGAAAAAGCCTGATTCAGGAAGTATAACTAACAGCCCAGAAGGCAGAGCCAAGAACCATAAAATATTATGCCCATTCCTTGAACTTAATGCCCAACACTTGCTCAGCTAGATTTCATAATTTATATGGAACAGTGATTCCTTTATAATTTCCACCACCCCACCCACCTACTGCCTTTTTGAACAGAAATGACTAAAGCTGTTATCCTTTGCCTGACTCTCCAAGTGTGTTAGTGGCACATAACTTCTCCCTTTGGCTTTAGAGATTAACAGACTGGGCCGGGCGCGGTGGCTCAAGCCTGTAATCCCAGCACTTTGGGAGGCCGAGACGGGCGGATCACGAGGTCAGGAGATCGAGACCATCCTGGCTAACACAGTGAAACCCTGTCTCTACTAAAATACAAAAAACTAGCCGGGCGAGGTGGCGGCGCCTGTAGTCCCAGCTACTCGGGAGGCTGAGGCAGGAGAATGGCGTGAGCCCGGGAGGCGGAGCTTGCAGTGAGCTGAGATCTGGCCACTGTACTCCAGCCTGGGTGACAGAGCGAGACTCCGTCTCAAAAAAAAAAAAAAAAAGAGATTAACAGACTGATGGGAACTACACCCAGACAGCCTCTTCCACATGTGAGCCTGATGTAAATAGTAAGGTTCTGGACTTTGGGGAGATGGCTTAATGGGATAAGACTGAGGGGCCTTGAAAGTGGGTGAAATGCATTCGGCATGTGAGAGGTAGGGATGTGAATGACTGGGGAACAGAGAATCAGCTCTGGAAGATAGACTTTATGGTGACCCTAGTGAGCTCTGCCTCCTGATATTCATACCCTGTGTCATCATCTCCTCTAGGTTGTGGAGGCCTGTGTCTTATTTCCAACCAACAGAATATGGCAAAGGGGTGAGATGTCACTTCTGTGATTCTGTTACATAAGTTTGTAATGCCTGTCTTGCAAGGAGATTGTCTTTCTTGCTGAATTTTAAAAGGCAAGTGACAACACCAGGAAGGATCACTTGGCAAGAAACTGAGAGTGATCTCTGGATAACAACTATGTAAGGAATTGAGGTCTGCAGTTTGACAGCCCACAAAGAACTGAATACAAACAACAACCACATGATCTTGGAAGTGAATCTTTCCCCAGTGGAGCCTCAGATGAGACCACAGCTCTGGCCCATGTTTTGATTGAAGCCTGCTGAGGACCCAAGCATAGGATCTAGTTAGCCATATAGGAATTCCTGACCCATTGGGACTATGAGATTTCAAAAAGAAATGTGTGTTGTTTTGAGCCACAAAGTTTATGGAACTACTATTACACAGCAGGAGGAAACTAGCACAGATAATAACATTTGCATCTTGATAATATTTACAGAGGTCCATTTTTTCCTTTTGTTAGTAGCCTCTCTGGGAGTTGGTGCTTCTACTCAGCTCTTGATACTCCCGAAAATCTTTTCAAGGAAATGTCAGAAGAGAAAACAAAGTGTCTATACGTTCTAAAGTACATGTAAAATTAAGCTAGCATTATTTTCAGAAAAAAATAATGTAAATACTTCTGAGATTTTGTTGCAACAAAGCTCCCATTGAATAATTCCACATATTGGAGATGTCCCAGATGAAAATCACTAACTATAAACTTACCATTCACTTAGGGAATCTTTTGGAAAGATCAATTCATTATCTTGTGGCTACCCAGGATTTCTTGAGGGTTGATGGTGTTTAAATAAATATGATATAAATTTATTATTTCTTATGCCTAGTTCTTAGTCTTTTGTATGCTCTCATGGAGATCATAGTCTCCTTCAATCTTGAGTTTAGTCCTCAAATATCCCCATTGTTGGATCAGAATGTTTTATATTTCTTAGGTGAAGAGACCTTTCATATAACATGGCAGAGACACGTAAGAACCTATTGCTTATGAAGACCACGGAGGAAACTTTAGGTACTTGGATTTTCTGGTTTTCATTAAGCTCCCAGTAGCCCCTAGAAAGACTATTCAATAGAAAAGCTTACATTTTATAAAATTTTACATAGTCCCTGTTCTTAGTATCCATCTCTTATTTAAATTCACGGTTTCCCCATTGAGCAAATGCTAATCTACCAGTGAACATTTCTTCTGTACAAAAGGAATATTTTACATGTAAGTCCCTCAAACACACTTGCCATCTTTATTCCTCATCTTTTCCTGAAGACACTGCTGTATAAAAAATCCTATGTGGATGCAAACATACACATCTGTCTGCCACAGTGTGAATCAGCCTCTTCTTTCCTGAGTGATCAGCCTGGGAATGGTGATAACACATGCTAAGTTTGTGGTGGTACCTTGACTCTAGGGAAGACTTTGCACAGATGGAAGTGACTTTGCCTCGATGGGCTGTACAGGTTGAGCATCCCTCAGCTGAAATGTTCGGGACCATTAGTGTTTTGGATTTCACATTGTTTCAGATTTTGGAATATTGCTGTCTATATAATGAGATATCTTGGGGATAGGACCCAAGTCTAAATACAAAATTCATTCATGCATCAAATATACCATATACACAAAGGCTGGATGTAGTTTTATATATTTTAAATAATTTGTTGCAGAAAACAAAGTTTTGACAGCATTTTGACTGCCACCAGTCAAAAGATTTTGACTGCAAAAGTCAAAAAACCAGTGTGGAAATTGCCACTTGTGACATCATGTCAGTACTGGAAAAGTTTTGGATTTTGAAGCATATTGGGTTTCAGATTTTCAGATTAGGGATGCTCAGCCTGTCCTAGATGACAATTTATAGCATTTAGAAACTTCCAACCAATTTAAAATTGTACAAGGCTTGGAAATAATAGGGAGACAATTCTTCCATAATAGGCTTTCCCACTTATCAACTGGTGTTAGAAAATGACAGGCTTGCACAAGACTGTCTCAGGGACAGCTTCAAAATGACAAACCCTGCTTGGTAAAATCATCTTCATTTCCTATTAGTCAAAAGGAGTGAAATCTTAATTGGCAAGTGAGGAACTCACTTGAAGAAAGAAAGGAATGATTCTCCTTAGTTGATTTTAGGTTGTAATAAACACCTACTAGAGAGCTATCTAAACAGTAAGTCTGTTGGTTCTGTTCATATAAATACTAAATGCATAGCAAATAACTATATACAATATTTTATTCGAGGCTCCACTGAGCTCATGTCATCAAATATAAACCTAGTATATTTTAATTAAAATGCATTGAAAGTCATTCAATAAATTTATATTAGTATAGCTGAATAAGAATTCTGAAAGCACTATGAAATTTACCTACTTGAATTCTTTCCCAATAGTGACAAATTAGAATAAACATTAATAGTATATTTAATGCATATTAAGACAGATTCATTGATCTTGCAAAACAGATTCAATGATTACGATTGCAGAGGTTGAGCCTGAAACCAAACGTCTAATTCTACACCAAGAAACAAGTTGTTAAATCCAAGACTAAATCAAAATGTCGCCATGATGTACTGATAGCTCAAAATATAATGGAAAAGAATCCCGAATTTGGGTTGTGCTGCAGCTTCATTGAGAGTATTTCTGAATATGCCCTTCCATGCCTTCCAGAGGATTAACTGAGTACGATGAAAACCTTACCGCACCTGCCCAATAATGTCTGCATCCGGGACCTTCTTAGGTCCTCCTTGGAACTGAAGCTTTGAGACCGGTCTGGTTAAATTCTCACCAGAGTAAGTCTCCTGCAGACGTACTTCCAGAGTCTCCAGGAGCCTAACACAGCACAGAGGTCCCTGGGTACTCTAATCCCTTAGCAATTGCTCACCAGAGCCAACCCAGCTGTGTAGGCACCAGAGCAGCCCAGTGACGCTGTCAACGAGGCTTTGATCAAAATTACAGGTTGCCAGGAAAAGAAGAGGACAACTGGCTCAGCGGAAAGGGATGCCACACATAAGCTAAGGTAGATCCAAAACCAAAACCGTGGGGAACCCGACCTGGCCGGAATGAGAGTAAGCGTGAGAGTGGCGGTGCTGGCAGCCGGGTGGTCACGTACCTTTCCTCGCGGTTCTGTCCCACGCACACCCGGCCCCGTGCCTGGGAGTGGGGTTGCTGCAGGAGCGCTGCCGCACCTGGAAGCCGATCCCACAGGTAGTGCTGCAGGGAGACCACGACGTCCAGGGAGTCCAGCCTCCGTTCCTGAGGGAAGGGAAGCAATGCAATCATTAGGTCAGGCAGGCTCAGAGTCCAAGCCCTGTCTGCACCCACAGCCAAATGCCTGTGTTCCCCAGGAGGATCATGCTTGGGGCTGCTGCGGAGAGGGCACAGCAGACACGAAACTGAACGGACTGCACCCTGTGAATCTCAGTTCCTGCGTCTGCAGCCCCAGGCGTCTGGTTTCTAGTTCAAGATAGGAAATTTGAGAATAAACTTTTAAGTGCACTAGAAATAATGGACTATATTAGAAACTATCAAAAAACTTGAGTTATGAAAATATTAAACTAATAAAGAATAAGGTTATTTCACTGACAAGCATTTAGAAATGAATGCCTACACCTCTAGAGTTTATGAGTTTTTTGGACTTGTATTATATCATTTATAATCTATGAAAAGTGCACCTTTGGACAAAATGCTCATCTAAAACTGCCTAAAATGCTTTCTTTTAAAATGTATTAATATCAGTGAAAATCAGTAACTCTCCTGATAGCATTCAAACTGATAAAGAGCGTTGTATTGTTAGAATAATGTTCAAAGCTTTCAAATGAAAGAGTGTTGTATTGTTAGAATAATATTCAAAGCTTTAAAAGGAACTTTATTAAAATTTAAAAGGACATTTACATTCAGATTCTTGGCTATCTTTTAACAAACTGACAGAGACATAAAGAGTGCAAATAAGTGCAAATTGCATATAACTAACTGTGTATTTATGTTATTACACATATACAGTAATGTAGACATATAAAATATGAAATAAAATAGGATGTACTAATTTTTTAAAAGTTTTAAATTATATTGACAGCTCTAGAAATGTATTAGTATTGTATTTTTTCCTCAAAATGCCTGTATTCAGACTGGTTATAATTTAAGTGTCCCCTTAACACTTTGTTCCTGCTATTAAAAAATAGATAGGTTTTTTTAACTTTATGTGTTAAAATATATATTAAATCCACATTCCAAACTTCTAAATAGATGGTCTACTTTGTGCAGAAATTTTTTCACTTCTCCAATCACATATGCATTTCTTTAGATAGTTGTCACCTTCGTCCATAAGATTTACATTTCCTGTGAAAATATTAGCTCACATTAATTCTCATTTTACTTTATGCATTTTCTTTTAAAACATGGAGGTCAACAACTATGCCACTGAAGGTCCTGGTATAAATAATATGTTGAATAATATCATATTAAAATAATTTCAAACAAAATTATTCTGAGAAAATTCTTAGAATATTTCATGTTTTCCTACTTTACTGAAACCTAATGATTTAATAAAATATGTAGTCATAGCTTTATGTGTGATATTATAATAAAATTGCTCTATAATAATTTAACCAAAATTATCACACAATAAGACAAATCTTCCCACATTTCTTATAAAGGTAATCAGCTAGTATCTTATACCCTGCTACCTACAATCTTAAAAATTATCCATGTTATTCACTGAATTATATTTAAAAATTTAAATAGCAGTTTTGGTATAAATAAATTACATTTAACTTGCAAAGTTTCATTATATATGNAATAATGTAAATACTTCTGAGATTTTTGTTGCAACAAAGCTCCCATTGAATAATTCCACATATTGGAGATGTCCCAGATGAAAAATCACTAACTATAAACTTACCATTCACTTAGGGAATCTTTTGGAAAGATCAATTCATTATCTTGTGGCTACCCAGGATTTCTTGAGGGTTGATGGTGTTTAAATAAATATGATATAAATTTATTATTTCTTATGCCTAGTTCTTAGTCTTTTGTATGCTCTCATGGAGATCATAGTCTCCTTCAATCTTGAGTTTAGTCCTCAAATATCCCCATTGTTGGATCAGAATGTTTTTATATTTCTTAGGTGAAGAGACCTTTCATATAACATGGCAGAGACACGTAAGAACCTATTGCTTATGAAGACCACGGAGGAAACTTTAGGTACTTGGATTTTCTGGTTTTCATTAAGCTCCCAGTAGCCCCCTAGAAAGACTATTCAATAGAAAAGCTTACATTTTATAAAAATTTTACATAGTCCCTGTTCTTAGTATCCATCTCTTATTTAAATTCACGGTTTCCCCCATTGAGCAAATGCTAATCTACCAGTGAACATTTCTTCTGTACAAAAGGAATATTTTACATGTAAGTCCCTCAAACACACTTGCCATCTTTATTCCTCATCTTTTCCTGAAGACACTGCTGTATAAAAAATCCTATGTGGATGCAAACATACACATCTGTCTGCCACAGTGTGAATCAGCCTCTTCTTTCCTGAGTGATCAGCCTGGGAATGGTGATAACACATGCTAAGTTTGTGGTGGTACCTTGACTCTAGGGAAGACTTTGCACAGATGGAAGTGACTTTGCCTCGATGGGCTGTACAGGTTGAGCATCCCTCAGCTGAAATGTTCGGGACCATTAGTGTTTTGGATTTCACATTGTTTCAGATTTTGGAATATTGCTGTCTATATAATGAGATATCTTGGGGATAGGACCCAAGTCTAAATACAAAATTCATTCATGCATCAAATATACCATATACACAAAGGCTGGATGTAGTTTTATATATTTTAAATAATTTGTTGCAGAAAACAAAGTTTTGACAGCATTTTGACTGCCACCAGTCAAAAGATTTTGACTGCAAAAGTCAAAAAACCAGTGTGGAAATTGCCACTTGTGACATCATGTCAGTACTGGAAAAGTTTTGGATTTTGAAGCATATTGGGTTTCAGATTTTCAGATTAGGGATGCTCAGCCTGTCCTAGATGACAATTTATAGCATTTAGAAACTTCCAACCAATTTAAAATTGTACAAGGCTTGGAAATAATAGGGAGACAATTCTTCCATAATAGGCTTTCCCACTTATCAACTGGTGTTAGAAAATGACAGGCTTGCACAAGACTGTCTCAGGGACAGCTTCAAAAATGACAAACCCTGCTTGGTAAAAATCATCTTCATTTCCTATTAGTCAAAAGGAGTGAAATCTTAATTGGCAAGTGAGGAACTCACTTGAAGAAAGAAAGGAATGATTCTCCTTAGTTGATTTTAGGTTGTAATAAACACCTACTAGAGAGCTATCTAAACAGTAAGTCTGTTGGTTCTGTTCATATAAATACTAAATGCATAGCAAATAACTATATACAATATTTTTATTCGAGGCTCCACTGAGCTCATGTCATCAAATATAAACCTAGTATATTTTAATTAAAATGCATTGAAAGTCATTCAATAAATTTATATTAGTATAGCTGAATAAGAATTCTGAAAGCACTATGAAATTTACCTACTTGAATTCTTTCCCAATAGTGACAAATTAGAATAAACATTAATAGTATATTTAATGCATATTAAGACAGATTCATTGATCTTGCAAAACAGATTCAATGATTACGATTGCAGAGGTTGAGCCTGAAACCAAACGTCTAATTCTACACCAAGAAACAAGTTGTTAAATCCAAGACTAAATCAAAATGTCGCCATGATGTACTGATAGCTCAAAATATAATGGAAAAGAATCCCGAATTTGGGTTGTGCTGCAGCTTCATTGAGAGTATTTCTGAATATGCCCTTCCATGCCTTCCAGAGGATTAACTGAGTACGATGAAAACCTTACCGCACCTGCCCAATAATGTCTGCATCCGGGACCTTCTTAGGTCCTCCTTGGAACTGAAGCTTTGAGACCGGTCTGGTTAAATTCTCACCAGAGTAAGTCTCCTGCAGACGTACTTCCAGAGTCTCCAGGAGCCTAACACAGCACAGAGGTCCCTGGGTACTCTAATCCCTTAGCAATTGCTCACCAGAGCCAACCCAGCTGTGTAGGCACCAGAGCAGCCCAGTGACGCTGTCAACGAGGCTTTGATCAAAATTACAGGTTGCCAGGAAAAGAAGAGGACAACTGGCTCAGCGGAAAGGGATGCCACACATAAGCTAAGGTAGATCCAAAACCAAAACCGTGGGGAACCCGACCTGGCCGGAATGAGAGTAAGCGTGAGAGTGGCGGTGCTGGCAGCCGGGTGGTCACGTACCTTTCCTCGCGGTTCTGTCCCACGCACACCCGGCCCCCGTGCCTGGGAGTGGGGTTGCTGCAGGAGCGCTGCCGCACCTGGAAGCCGATCCCACAGGTAGTGCTGCAGGGAGACCACGACGTCCAGGGAGTCCAGCCTCCGTTCCTGAGGGAAGGGAAGCAATGCAATCATTAGGTCAGGCAGGCTCAGAGTCCAAGCCCTGTCTGCACCCACAGCCAAATGCCTGTGTTCCCCAGGAGGATCATGCTTGGGGCTGCTGCGGAGAGGGCACAGCAGACACGAAACTGAACGGACTGCACCCTGTGAATCTCAGTTCCTGCGTCTGCAGCCCCCAGGCGTCTGGTTTCTAGTTCAAGATAGGAAATTTGAGAATAAACTTTTAAGTGCACTAGAAATAATGGACTATATTAGAAACTATCAAAAAACTTGAGTTATGAAAATATTAAACTAATAAAGAATAAGGTTATTTCACTGACAAGCATTTAGAAATGAATGCCTACACCTCTAGAGTTTATGAGTTTTTTGGACTTGTATTATATCATTTATAATCTATGAAAAGTGCACCTTTGGACAAAATGCTCATCTAAAACTGCCTAAAATGCTTTCTTTTAAAATGTATTAATATCAGTGAAAATCAGTAACTCTCCTGATAGCATTCAAACTGATAAAGAGCGTTGTATTGTTAGAATAATGTTCAAAGCTTTCAAATGAAAGAGTGTTGTATTGTTAGAATAATATTCAAAGCTTTAAAAGGAACTTTATTAAAAATTTAAAAAGGACATTTACATTCAGATTCTTGGCTATCTTTTAACAAACTGACAGAGACATAAAGAGTGCAAATAAGTGCAAATTGCATATAACTAACTGTGTATTTATGTTATTACACATATACAGTAATGTAGACATATAAAAATATGAAATAAAAATAGGATGTACTAATTTTTTAAAAGTTTTAAATTATATTGACAGCTCTAGAAATGTATTAGTATTGTATTTTTTCCTCAAAATGCCTGTATTCAGACTGGTTATAATTTAAGTGTCCCCCTTAACACTTTGTTCCTGCTATTAAAAAATAGATAGGTTTTTTTAACTTTATGTGTTAAAATATATATTAAATCCACATTCCAAACTTCTAAATAGATGGTCTACTTTGTGCAGAAATTTTTTCACTTCTCCAATCACATATGCATTTCTTTAGATAGTTGTCACCTTCGTCCATAAGATTTACATTTCCTGTGAAAAATATTAGCTCACATTAATTCTCATTTTTACTTTATGCATTTTCTTTTAAAACATGGAGGTCAACAACTATGCCACTGAAGGTCCTGGTATAAATAATATGTTGAATAATATCATATTAAAAATAATTTCAAACAAAAATTATTCTGAGAAAATTCTTAGAATATTTCATGTTTTCCTACTTTACTGAAACCTAATGATTTAATAAAATATGTAGTCATAGCTTTATGTGTGATATTATAATAAAATTGCTCTATAATAATTTAACCAAAATTATCACACAATAAGACAAATCTTCCCACATTTCTTATAAAGGTAATCAGCTAGTATCTTATACCCTGCTACCTACAATCTTAAAAATTATCCATGTTATTCACTGAATTATATTTAAAATTTAAATAGCAGTTTTGGTATAAATAAATTACATTTAACTTGCAAAGTTTCATTATATATGAAAAAAGTTGTTAGATCATGCAGAAAATGGTGCTTTCAAATTTGTTTGGAAACTCTTCATTTCTTAAATCTTTTAGCAAATGTGGATTGACTTTTTTTTTGAGACAGAGTCTTGCTCTGTCGCCAGGCTGGAGTGCAGTGGCACTAACTCAGCTCCCTGCAACCTCCACCTCCCGGGTTCAAGTGATTCTCCTGCCTCAGCCTCCCAAGTAGTTGGGAATACAGGCATGCACCACCATGCCCAGCTAATTTTGTATTTTTAGTAGATTGGTTTTCTTCATGTTGGTCAGGCTGGTTTTGAACTCCCAACTTTGGGTGATCTGCCCACCTCAGCCTCCCAAAGTGTTGGGATTACAGGCATGAGCCACCGGGCCAGGATACAAATGTGGAATTTTATGACATATTCCATTTACAATATATGGAACATGTTTGTATATAGGGTAGTAAGTAAATAAAAGTGTATATAAGTAATAGGAAAAGAATATCTGAGGAAAGAAGTGAACGCAGCTTTACATGTATATGTCTGTTACCCAGACCTGAGTTTCAATACTTCTAAATGCTGCTTAGAGGCAGACATAGTTACCAAACAAGTCACATAAAGTAAACAGACATCAGGAGGGGGGTCACTTTCATGATTATTAGTACAAAGCTATCCACTCATGCTTTTGAAGCCTCATTCAAACTAGTTCACTTACTAGATTTTTAATCTTAAAATAAGTACTAGTTGCACTGCAGCTCTGCTTAGAAAATAACTTTCCAACTAGAGCAAGAACTGAAGACATACCAATAAATAAGTTATAGCAATTCATTTGATAGTCTTATTTTTCCATTAAACAATATGAGCAAAGAGTATTAGCTACTTGTTGTCATCATCAAACAACAGCACTTTGATAGCTTTTGTAAGTTTCAGACAGGCATCTGTGGAAATCATTTCATTTAATACAAAGCATACAGTACATAATACAATGTTGATATGTCTGTGTCCTCTGTAATACAAAACACAAAACAAAACAAAACAAAAAACCCTAATCTCTGTGGCCCTGATTCGTTCCTTTCATCTTGGTGGTGAGAAAAATGTGAGCAGAGGGCAAAGTCCACCTTTTGCTCCCACACTTTACTTTCCTGGCCCGCTTCCTCTTAGGCATGCGTGACTGCATGACCTGGGCTCTCCTATAATTTGATCACCCAATCTGATGTCCACTGTTAGTGACTTCATGAACAATTGTCCCAGAGACTTTTTTCTTTTTTTTTCATTCTAAGTGGGCTCATGGAAAGCAGATAATATGTTTAAAAAATGCTGCCAATTAATGAACAAGTGACAAAGGAGCATAAAGACTGATCTCAGAAGTGTTCCTGATACTTGCTTTAAAATTTCTCTGTGATCATGGTGTTATAGGTGCAAGGGATGGAGAGCAAATAGAATATAGTTGTAAAAAATAAAAATAAAACAAACACCACCACAATAAGCGGAAGCAACAGGAAAGCTATTCAGTAGGTTATGTTATTTAAACTGGCCTCTTGATTACCCAGTGCCTAATGTTAGCTGAGGTGAGAGGTGAGGTGCTCTGAGTTCCGATATCCTACAGAGTAGAGCAAGTTGATCAAGGACTTGGCTTCTTCTGCCTCCTAACCTAGAGTTATTATGTCCTACCCCTAATGGACTATTAGTTGACGTATTCCAGGAAAAGATTATTAAATAACATGGAAGTTTTCCTTAAACAAAGTCAATCATATTGTTCAAATTATAAATACTTTTCCTAATCTAATGAAGAGTATGTGAATAGGTGTAGATCTGTAATCCAGTTTGTAGTTTAAAATCTCCTTCCAAAAATCATGTAATTTTTAAATGGTGATTGTCCATGGTATTTCACCACAGTTCTCTCCAAAAGGGAGTTATGTTATGATGTCCCAAATTCCTCGAGAGTCTGAGTTTAATACACAGCAGCACAACTGGCATGTTCTGAGGGGCACACCTGGAACAGTTGGCGATCTCCATGCTAGGGCCTTCACACTGCCAGCCACCACACTGCGGGGCCGGGCTGTCGCAGGAGCGGGTTCGACAGAGGCAGGATCCCACTGCACTTCCATCCGTGTGCGTGCAAGGTGTCCACGGAGACCACATGCCAAAGTGTCCATCCACGGTGAGATTCCTGGTCTAGGAAGCAAAACCAAGTACAGGTGTCAGAAAAGGTTCAAGCTGAACACATACTACAGTAAAAATTAAAAATCCCTCATAAGACAATCAAAACTCCTTTAGTTATTTTTTTGTTGTTGTTGCAATTAGAAAAAGATTGCACGAGGGAGTATTTCAATGCAAAGCCGCAGAGGTCATTGCTGGAGATGGTGAGGAAGAAGCAGGGAGGGAGGCAGAGGGAAGGGAGAGGCAGAAAAGGAGAAGAAAAAGAAGAGAAAGATGAAGAAGAAGAAGGAAAAGGAGAAGGGGGAGGAGAAGGAAAGGAAGGAAAAGGAAAGAAAAGAGAAGGAGAAGAATGATGGGAGAAGGAGGGCTGAGAAGAGAGGAGGAGGAGTGAAGGATACTAGTAACTTGGCAATCAAGTTAGGGCCAAATTGTCCACTAATTTGGAAAATTCAAAACTAAGAGGAACTGGAGTGAAAAATCACAGCTGCACAACCCCATTTCATGTTTATGTGCCTTTAAAAACTGAAAGCTTAGTAACATTTATCATTAAAGACTTGGTTTGGCTCTCAAACTGAAAGCATTCAATTCAGGACATATTTAAAGAGCATCTACTAAGCAGCTGCAGCACTTCTCTTTGTTAAGCATATCCCAGTCAAACCTGTGTTCTGATCGACTTCTAAGAGCTTATGGGCCAGTGAGAAAGAGCTAGACACGTAATTGTTACCTCATGTAGAATCCGACGATGGATTCACAAATGGGGGCCATGGGAGCAGAGGAGAGAACACCCAACAGGCTCACGGGGTCTGGGAAGAGCAACGAGGGGCCTGTGTTGAGTCTTAAAGAGTGAAGAAAGAGCCAAGTAGAGGGGCTGTCAAGGGCTGGCAAGGGTGAGGGCAGAGGAATGAGGCTGCCAAATGGGAAGGGTACATGGGCATTCTCTGTCAGTGTGGGGTGAGCTGGTGGTTCAAGGGGAGCAACACCAAGGACTGAGGAGGAGCTCAGGGCAGGGACCTCATGGGGAGGGGTCAGGGAGCCCCCAAGCTTGCTGGTGTGGCACCTCTGAAGGCATTCAAGGGGAGGGCATGGCATTGCTGGGACATGCATGACCAGCTCTGGTGTGGCAGAGGCACCAGCGTGTACCTGGCTCATTGAAGAAGGGACGGCTTCCTGCCAAATCCGATAAGCAAATCTGCTCAGGAGGTGGCAGTGCCGCTGGGAGGAGAGACTCATGCGGCACAGCCTCACATCACATGCCCAGAAACCAGCTAATGGATCTCTCCTCAGAAAGGCAATGGGAAGACGGTCTAAAACTCCTGTTTTGGTTGTTGTTGTTTTTGAGATAGAATCTTGCTCTGTTACCCAGGCTGGAGTGCAGTGGTGTGATCTTTGGCTCACTGCAAACTCCACCTCCCAGGTTCAAACGATTCTCGTGTCTCAGCCTCCCGAGTAGCTAGGACTACAGGCACCCGCCACCACACCAGCTAATTTTTATATTTTTAGTAGAGACAGGGTTTCACCATGTTGGCCGGGCTGGTCTCGAACTCCTGACCTCAAATGATCAGCTCTCCTTGGCCAATCAAAGTGCTGAGATTACAGGCATGAGCCACTGTGCACAGCCTCCAAACTTCCTAATATTAATATGGAAACTTAAGCATCCCTGAGAAAATCTGACCGAGGAAGAGCTTTGGTGATGAGTGAACCGCATGCTTTCACCTTGCCCTCTGTGACCGGCTGCACCCCTCCTCCTCTGCCAGAGTTCTCTTCCAGAACCATCTATTACCTTCAGAAAGACTCATCATCCTCACAAGAAACAAGTCACAGGAAACAATTCTATGTAGCATACAGTTCATTCTCTTTGGGTTACACACTATACCCACACTTCGCCATTTCAGAATAATGCCGACACCATATTTTGTGGGTAAAAATATAGGTAAACGTTACTTTTGATTCATCATTGCCCCAAATGCAATAGGATCTAAACATGAAAAGTGTTCGTTGTCTTTGACATAACGGGTTGGCCAAATTCAATTGCTATACTTATGACTATCCCTCCTTTCTAACCAACCCTCTAACATTTTCTATCCAGTAAGGTGGATGGGATTGGGAATTTCCCCCCATACCTGGCTATTTATGTAAGAAACTGTGACAAAAGGGATGGAATGGAGCTGCACCATCTGTTAGAGCAATTCTTTTCTTTTTTTAAATTTTACTTTAAGTTCTGGGATACATGTGCAAAGCCTGCATGTTTGTTACATAGGTAGATACGTGTCATGGTGGTTTGCTCATCATCTAGGTTTTAAAGTCCACATGCATTAGGTATTTGTCCTAATGCTCTCCTTCCCCTTTCCCTCACCCTCCGACAGGTCCCATTGTGTGATGTTCACCTCCCTGTGCCCATGTGTTCTCATTGTTCAACTCCCATTTATGAGTAAGAACATGCAATATTTGGTTTTCTGTTAGAGCAATTCTAAGTGATAAGCTGGATCCTACTCAAGAGGAAAACATCCCTATTTCCAAGGTCCTGGTGGCCTCCCTGTTGGCTTAGATGAAAAGACAGCATCTACTCTGATCATAAGGTTCCCTGAAGACCATAGTGTTTTCTTGGAGAAACCAAGCCTTGCATGACAACGTGACTCAAGCCACTAACATAGCAGATTCGGTTGTTAAAGAGGCAAAGACCCTACCATTTGGGAGTTTCAACATTCTCCTTTCACCTCTTTATCAGCCCTCCCTCTTGTCTTCAGCCAAAGGACTCCTGTGTCAGTGGATAAGAGGTGGACAGTCAGTTTCAAACGCAGTTTCTATGAGCAAACACAGTTCCTATGCTAGCACATCCTCGCTGCTTTAACATCCAGACTCCTGCTTGCTGTGCAAACATTGCTGGTATTGTTTTGACTATAAAAAGCACAAGTCTCTTGTTCACGGAGCCAGCCTCAAGCAATAACGTGGTCAGACAGACAGAATATTTGCGTCATAGTTACACAATATATAGGTCTGTACTATTTTGACTCTTCACAGTGTGGGCTCAGTTAAGAAACCTTCCAGGGCTGCTGAAGGCCCCAGAGAACACCACCACGGGAGCTGTGACCATCCTAAGCCTGCAGGTGTGAGCGAGGACAGGGTGGCTGGAGCCATCCTTGGTTGAAGGGGGTAAGGGAACGATACTCTAGTCTCATTCCTCTTGCCTATGCCTCTCATTACGTGAGCCCAAGATCACAAGACAACAAGGGAGAGAGGACCGGACATTGGATGTAAGGAAGGTCAGACCCTTGGGGCAGAGAGTGAGTGGGGAGGGAGACTCTCTGAGAGGTTCTCTGGGACAACTGGTCATCCTTTGCCTCACTTCTTCTCTATGAAACTGTAACAACTCCAATAGTTCATCTTGCCTCCACTCAGAAAGCCAAATGCACTGGGAACAACAGGAATGACAGGAAAGAAAGAGCTGAATTATTATAGGGCCAGGCAAGTGAGGAGAACAGAAAGAAACTCCTCAAGCCTGGCTCCCTGAGAATTGAGAGACCAGGGTTTTTTGACAGTACTTTGGCAGGCCAGGGCTGGGGAACCAAAACAGTTAATTAAATCACAGGGGTGTTAAAACTGCCTTCAGGCAGCTGAGTCAGTTCCTGAGAGGGGGTCACAGGACTATCCAGCAGCTTTTGGTCAGCTGAAGTGCTAAATCTGAAAAATATCTCAAAGACCACTTCTTAGGTTTCACAATTGCAATGTTATCTATAGGGGTAGTTAGAGACGCTATGAATCTTGTGACCCCTGGTTACCTGAATCTGCAGTAAACAGCTTAAAGAAAAACAGGCCAAGTGTCAGCAGGTCATTGTTTATACCTATTCTTCAGCAAAGTTCAAGCCCTTATCATTGTGAATACAGATTCAATCTCTGAATAAGAGGACAGGGAGGTAAGTTTTCCTCGCCTCAAAATTTAACCATAAACTAAATTCCTCTCATAGTTATCTTGGCGTTGGCCTCTGTGTTATTATATGCAAAACAAGAATACATAAAACAATTTAGCCTGCGATGTTAGAAGCAAGATGGAATCAGTCACACTAGAATTCGCTCATCACTTCTAATTCTGCAAAGGCTGTTTCAAAGGCGTGAGGGGTCATGCAGGTTGGGATGCTGTGGAGGTCAAAGTAGTTCTATCTTGGATGCTAATCCCCCATGCTGACCTCTGATTAACCCCAGTTCTGGGAATGCCTCTAAGATTTCCAGTTTACCTATTGTTCCTTGTGTAAGAGCATGTACTTAATGCAAACACTACCCTTCAGCAAATTCCTAGGCATTTCCTCTGAAGCACATATACCCTTTCCCTATGGCACATAAGCCCTGGGAATAATCCACGGAGCTCTACCGGTCTTGCAGCTGCCCAAGAGCCTATTTCTCTCTGTAAGTTCCCAATAAACTCACCCTATACCAACAAACTGAATTTGTCTGCCTCACTCTTGGGTTTCTTGAGTCCTTCTGTGTTTGGGGGTTTATTTGCACATACGTCCCTTTCACGAAGCAGATGCATTTGTGATTTTTTTTTGAATGTTTATAAATCTCCCTAGTATTAATCGGAAACATCTGAGATGGCAGAATTGGGACAGATTAGAGAATCTGAGGCAAAGAAGAGTCTTTCTAAGCCCCTTTAGTCGCCATTTTCTCATCTAAAATACAAACGGAATGAGCAGGAAGGTTCCTAGGATCTCCTTAGCTCTAAGAGGTCATGAGGAAATCCTAAACTCATGATGATATAGATGATAGAAATATCTAAGACTGTGAGGCCAGAAGGAAATACAATATGATGGTGACAATGGAATGAAGATGGAAGCACAAATCACTCATAGTTCCAGTCCACGTGCTTCCTTAAAATAATCTCCTGTCCTGGAGGGAACCTGAGAATTTCCATTTTTCCAAAGAGGCTAAGGTAGGGACACCAGCCAAGGTAATGGATTTTTATGAAGAAAGTACTTTGGAAAAAAGAGGATTTGCATTCATTATGGGAATTATTCCTCACCATTGTGAGGTGAAGCAGAGGGAGTAGGAATCTATGGTGAGTTGGGCTAGTACCACCGGCCATGCTTCTGAACCTCAAACAGGACATATCTGAGGTCAGGGTTGAATCCTGACTAGGCTATAAGCCAATCATGGCAACCCCCTCAGTTGGGTCAGTGCTGGGTCTAGAAACTGACATGTGACCCCGTTCTGGCCAATGAGACTCAAGAGGACACTGCAAGAGGTTTCTAGAAACTATTTTCTTTCAAATGAAGAGGAGGAAGGTTTCTCTGCTCCTTCTCTTCCTTTCTGCTTTGGACATGGTTATGTGTGAATATGATACTTGGCAATCCTGCTGCCATCTTGTGAGCAAAAGGAGAAAGGCTAGGGAATCAAAGACTTGATCATCTGCTGTCCTCCCTGAACTGGGCAGCAGAATCAGCCCCTCACGATGCACCACAGGGTGAAAATAGTCCTTTATCAGACCCTATTCACAGGAAGTTTAATTACCATTAGGCATATGCAATCTATCTGATTTAATATCTTTATGCTATTTTTATAGGAAAATTAAACTAAGATTCAAATGAATTTGATAACATCCCAAAGATTCCCTAGCTAGTTATTTGGAAGATGTAATTTGAAGCACTGGTCTTCCTTTTTCCCACTGCCCCAGAGTTTTTCCACATCAGGATTATTGACATTTGGATTGGATAATTTGTTGTAGGGGCTGCCCTGTGCATAACAGGATGTTTAGTGACACCCCTGGCCTCCACTCACTGGATGCCAGTGCCCTTCCACCCCCAGATGTGACAACCCAAAATGTCTCCAGACATTGCTAAATGTCCCTCGGGGCAACATTTTCTTGACTGAGAACCACTGCACCAGACATTCTTTGTTCGTTTTCTTTTGGTCTAGCATGAGTTAGTAGGGTCTTAAGCAAAGAGATGCTATAAATGTTCTTTTTCCAAATATATGAATCAGCAAAAGAGGAGCTTATAAGAAAGGCACAGGAAAAGAGAGGAAGAACTTGAAATAAGTGATGGCTAATGAAAGAATGAAGAGGAAAGGGCAAATAAAACAGAGCAGAAACAGTTACCAAACACTGGAAAGAAAAGGAACTGCACTGGGCAAATCAAAGTGACAGCAACAGCAATTGCGCTTCAACAGGATGAAAATGTGAGATTCAGTTTCTGGCCATGGCTGGAGTAGTTGAAGACTTTAAGTGTAGCGTTTTCAATCCAGGATCACTGTAGTCAGTTCTACTACATTTCAGAACGAGAACTTGCAATCCTTAGAAAAGTACATGGGTGTTTGGGTGCAGGTTCTCTGTGTTGCATTTAAGTACTTGCTCATTTTGACCCTGAGTATATTCGTTTAAGAATCTGCCTAGAAAGCAGATCCATGAATAACAATGTAAGTTCTGTGGCTTTACTTTTTCAAATGAATAGGTATTTTTATATTTTCTTAGGCTTCCTTAAACAGACATCAGACATATATCCAGAATAAATTATCTGTAGTTGCGCTATCTTCTAGATTTCTGTAATGCAACTTTCTGTTAGGAGTATGTGTATTATACTATTTAATATTAAACATTAGACCTTAGTAAGACATACACCATTAGTGGTAGTTTCGTGTATGCCAGGCACTGTGCTTTACAGGTATTAACTCCTTGAATCTTTAACACATCCCTAGCAACTACAGCCCATTTTACAGATTTGAAATGGGCTGAGATAGGATAAGTAAGTTGTTCAAAGTCACTCTGGTTGTCGAGACCATCCTGGCGAACACGGTGAAACCCCGTCTCTACTAAAAATACAAAAAAATTAGCCGGGCCTGGTGGCGGGCGCCTGTAGTCCCAGCTTCTAGGGAGGCTGAGGCAGGAGAATGGCGTGAACCTGGGAGGTGGCGGAGCTTGCAGTGACCGGAGATCGCGCCACTGCACTCCAGCCTGGGCAACAGAGCAAGACTCCATCGCAAAAAAAAAAGGTCACTCTGGTTGTAAAAGACCCAAGAATCAAACAAGCTAGTCCAGAGCCTGTGATCTCAACCAGTTCATTCTGTAAAGTGATTTGTAGATCCTTCTTTGGTGAGAGTCTCAAAGAAATGAGCTTCAAGTAATTTTACCCCCAATTCTGTAATAGCAAATTTCCCTTCAACTAGGAAATAGCAGGTTTCCAAGTGCCAGCTAAGGAAGATGCAATTTTTGTTACCAAGCACGATCTACAATCCTATATTTCATTTGTTCATGTCCATTTCATTAATTTCAACTGACCAAGGATATAGATGCATTTGGTGAGTGCAGAGGTCCCTGGAGCATATCTTTGGATTCTTACTGTATTCCAACCACTATTGTTTCATGACTTAATTGAAGTCTTATTTTTCTATTCTGATATTTTTTCAAAAGTTAAAAAAAAAACTTCCTTTTTTAAATTTTCAGGTAAATTTTGCAACAGAATATAACAAACCAGAATGTTAGATATGCTCCCTGGGAAACCTTGTCTCATGCTAGGATATCAACTAAGCATCATCCCTAAGCCTATCTCTGCAAATGAGTTACACAGGAAACACAGTGCCTCTAAAAAGAACTAACCTGAAGCGATGTGCAGCCTCTGATAGGATGGGTGAACTAGGGAAATAGTTATCTAATACCTCTGAGCCCCACCTCTTCCATTTACAAAATGGAAGCAAAAATGTCCGTCCCTGGGGATCACAGTGAACATTAAATGAGACAATCCATTGAAAGTTGCCTCACATGGCACTGAGCACATATTCTAGACACACAAGTAAACCTTCATTCTCTTTTCTTCCTCTTATATCAAGATTCTATCACAAATTCAGAAATAATCTCTCACCTGCTTTCTAAGCATCAGTTGCCTCTGCTTTAGGAAGATGTTGAGAGCTTAGAAGGGCATTATCCCGAAGATTAGGGATAATGTCAAAAATATTCAATTTAAATCCTGGTTTCTTTCCCAGTGCAGTTTTGATACATTTGATAAATCCTTTAGACCATAGTCTATGGTACTGCCATCTAAAAGAGGGCTCTGGGCTTCATCATTGCTAAAATCCCCTTTTATTCTAAAGAGACTAACTACATAATGGCATTGAGAAGAATCCTGTTATTAGGAGACCCCTAGGTGTATACTTGGTCTTTCTATTTTTTAGTTATTACATTATGTATAGCCCATTTTGCTTTGCTGGAAAGGAATACCTGAGGCTGGGTAATTTATAAAGAAAAGAGGTTTGTTTTAGTCACAGTTTTGCAGACTGGCCAAGAAGCACAGTGTTGGCATCTGCCTCTGGTGAGGGTCCCATAAAGCTTACAATTAGGGCAGAAGGTGAAACGGGAGCAGATGTATCACGTAGTGAGAGAGACAGTGAGAGATGCCAGGGTCTTTAAAACAACCAACTCTCGTGTGAACAATAGAGAAGAACGCAGTCATTACTGCAGAGAGGGAATCCAGCCATTCATGAGAGATTCGCCCCCATGACCCAAACACCTCCCACCAGGTCCCAACTCCAACACTGGGGATCACATTTCAACATGAAGTTTCTGGGGAGTGAACTACAATACATGATGCATTTTGGAATAAGGACTCATTACATCATATGGTACCCTGGTCATCATGTATCCACAAAGGATGTGGATGGTATTCATGCATAAATAAAGCCCAAGTAGATTCCTAAGACTATGCTACCCTTGTTAAACAACATTATGATTTATGCAGGACATATATATTATTCTAATCAGTCTAGATATGCCAATTTAGATTTTACTGATGCACTTCAAATCTCTTAAACTGAGAGTAATGTTTTCAATTAAAATTTTATAAGCAAACAGAACATTAATCAATATGTCAGTAAACTATTGCCCTGTCATCTGGACTACAAAAACCCATAAACATTTTTAAATAGGGATCTCTCTGTAGAAAATAAGTCTTCTTTAAGTCCCTAATTCCCTAGAAAGGTTTCTTGTGGGTCCCTTATCCAATTCAAACTCTCTGGGTAGCAGAGGATCTAAGCCACTGCCATGGCCTGAATGTACTCCTTCCAAATTCAGGTGTTGCCAGTGTGATACTATTAAGAAGTAGAATCTTGAAGAGGTGATTAGGCCAGGAGGGCTCCTACCTCAGGAATGGATTGGGTACCCTTATAAATAGTTGTGACAAAGAAAGTTGGCTCTCTCTTGCCCTCCTACCTTCTTCCAGGTGGGACACAGCAAGAAGCCCCTCACCAGACTAAGTAGCAGTATCTTGATCTTAGACTTACCAGCTTTCAAGAAGGTGTGAAATAAATTTCTGTCCAATTTAAATCATTCGGCCTTAGGTATTCTGTTGTAGCAACATAAATGGTCTAAGACAGTCATAAGTCACAGCCACTGCATGAGGTTTGACTAGAACACTAACTTTGGGAAAGTCAGTTGTGCTATGTCATTGATCCAAGGTTTGTGAAGGTTTACTTTGGAGAGTTACACACAAGAGGGTCTGAGGGTGACTCACCATCAACAACATTCCTATAACTCTTACTGCACTCAATGTAACAGGATCTCCTGTCTTTCATTATGCAGCTTGCACTTTTACATGAGGTATAAGATATTTGGTCTCACTCAAAAACCCCTCAGCTTATAAAGCTTAATTTCCTTTGGATAGAGATACATACCTCTATAATCTATATATGTAGAGGTAGGTAAAAGTGTTGACTGATTGCAAACTTCCCTCTGCTTTTTTGTATTTTACCGTCTCTAAAATAAACTGGTATCTTACAATCCATGAGAGAATTTTTTGTTGTTGTTTCTTAGCAACATATAAAGCAGTGGTACACATCACAACCAGTGGCATATCAGAAATGATTATATATGATAGATTTGCCCAATAAATTTAAACCCTTGTTCCATTTCAGTTAAAAAATAACACGGAAGAAAATTACATTTCAATCTTTTTTTAATACCTCTCCAAGTTAATACTGCTCTATATTAATGCAAATCATTTACATCTAGGTCATCTCCTTCTAAGAGATAGATTTTTCGAAAGAGATGTACAGTTAGATAATATGAATTTCTCGTTTTCAAAATGGTAGCCTATACAACTCAGAAATATATATGGTTTCCTTTCCTGTGTTTTGCTCAAAATGACATAATTTATTGTCTTTTGTTGCCTTCTTTGTATATGCTTATCTGAATTGTATCTTGATATGTGATACAATACATTGTGTGGGATGACAGGGATAGTTTTATGTAATTAAATACTCTGTCATCAGAAGAAACAGACCTTGTAATGAGTGTTTTACTGACTGAGAGCCAGATATCACATCTAAGCTTTATTTTTGAAAGCAGAGATGGTAGAGGAGGCAGCCTTGACACCATGACAGATCCTTGTTACCTTCTGACCTTACATGTTAAAAACTCAAGTAAAGTCAGACGGCAACAAGGACCTCAGGTTCTCCCAGTAGCAGGAAACAACTTTAGTGACCACCCTCTCTTCAAGTCTTCAATATTAAATCCTTCCTTTTTGTTCTTTTTTTTTTTTTTTTTTTTTTTTAGACAAGTCTTGTTCTATTGTCCAGGCTGGAGTGCAGTGGTGATACGCTTTGACGCCATGTCCCCACCTAAATCTCATCTCAAACTGTAATCCCCACATGTCAAGGGAAGAACCTAGTTTGAATCATGGGGGTGGTTTCCCCCATTCCGTTTTCCTGATAGTAAGGGAGTTCTCACGAGATCTGATGGTTTAAAAGTGAGTTTCTCCTGAACTCTCTCTCCTGCTGACTTGTGAAGAAGGTGCGTGCTTGCTTCTTCTTCACTTTCTGCCATGGTTGTAAGTTTCCTGAGGCCTCCCCAGCCATGCAGAACTGTAAGTCAATTAAATCTCTATCCCTTATAAATGACTCAGCCTAGGTATTTCTTTATAGAAGTGTGAAAGCAGACTAACACAAGTGGCATGATCTTGGTTCACTACAGCCTCAAACTCCTAGGCTCAAGCAATCCTCCCATATCAGCCACCGAGTAGCTGGAGCTACACATATGCACCATCATTCCTAATTAAATTATTTTACTTTTCTGTGGAGTTAGGGCCTCACTATGTTGCCCAGGCTGGTCTCAAACTCTTGGCTTCAAGCAATCCTCATGTCTCAGCCTCCTAAAGTGCTGGGTTTACAGGCATGAGCCACTGTGCCCACCCAACTCTCCATTTAATGACTAAAGACATATACAAGACATACATTCATCATAAAGCAAGTGTGTGGGTGTGTACTTCTAGTCCATGAACTCCAGCCCACAAACACTAGAGCATGGAGGGAAAGGCCTCTCTAGTTTGAGGGTCCTATGGGGACACGCTGCCTGCTGGGAAGCTCTCATCACAGATACTAATAATTACATAATTAGTATTTCTCAGATATATGCTAAAACAACTCTGGGTCCTAGACAGTGACCTTATTACTTAAGAAACAAAGCTATTATCTTAAGCCTTTTTTACAATAAAAAATGCAAGATCAAAGATCTACAAGAAGATTTGCTGATCTTCTAAAGTGTATGTCTGTACTTTGGAACCACATTTCAGGTATTAAACATTATGTTTTATCAAGCCGCAAAGAATGAAAGGTGAACACCCTTATGCTCTTAGTATTTTTCAGAAATAGGAAGGGATTAAGAACAAACAATGGCATTTTTCTAACCATTTTAAAGGGACTTTGCAGAAAAATTGGATTCTAAAATAATAGATCTGAAGTTAAATAGTCACAAGGACTCACAACTAATCCTACTAGGAAGCTCTTCAGAGCCTAGATGTGGTGATGCACACACTGTTACAGCGAAGGCCCCTTGATTCAGTGCCAACATTTGGGAAGTGACAATGGTTTGAATAGCCCCAGACTTCCTTGCTTCATCCCGTCTGGCTTTCCGAATTTCAAGCTGAATAACTGGCTTCATGAATATGTGGCTGAGATAACAGAAAGGGTAGGTTCTTTGGTGGGAAACAGGCTGAGGGTTGTGATGCCTTAGAAGTTCTAAAGCATGGAAGAAACAGCAAGGAGTTCACACACTGAATGTGCCACACCTCTGTCTTGCAGAGATACCACAGAACTGGTGGGCAGAGATTAGCAGTTTTGTGAAAGCAACATGACTTATGACTTTTCCATTATGTGGAAGTTAATAGTTGTTGTTCACATTCTATGAGACAACATAAGAGAATTTGAGATGACTGGACAAAATGTTCTATAGACCAAAAATCCTCCACAAACAAACAAAAAAAAGCAAAAAATATTCTAAATACTAGTTCCTGTAAATGTGGACCCAAACAAATACATTAGCAAAGGAAACCATGCAATGTGCTTTTCTTGGATTCAGTCTGGCTCTCAATACAGGTGAGTTTCACCTCACTCCGCAGTCTTATATGGGAACGCACAGTAGGCTGTCTCTTCCAGACCTTCCTGTGACCTCGAACAGGATCTACGGGTTGGCCCCACATGAAGGTGACAATAATATCCTTTAGTTATTCTTTTCTCATCTTTCCTTATGTCACCCTCTGGAATTATATCTCCCAAAAGAAATTTATGGATGTGGAAGTTCCTGTTTTATTAGTGCTCTAAGGGGCAAAATAGTCCACACCAAACTCTGGAGGGGGAAAAAAAAATCCAAGAATAAAACAGAAACCATAAACTCCATTATCAAATCAACACAGTTTTCTCTGAAGACATTTCTCTTCAAACAGGCAAAAAGCCTGTAACAGCATTCCATGTGGCCCTGTGCAAGCAAAGAGTCAAGTGATCTGAGAGAGCACAGACTGGGTTTGCAAAAAAGGTTCTCATATGAAAAGGTGCAGACAGTGTGGCTGAGGATCACCAGGGGAGCATGGCTCCCGTGGGCAGCATTTTCAGAGGATGGAGAAGGCGAGCACTCACCGGACATGCAGAGATGCTCTGTTCCCACTGCGTCATGCTCAGGCTCTCCTCCAGGCTTGTGCATTTCTTCATCACCACGTCCCAGCCACAGTAAGGGTCCTGGGCCCCAATGCAGGTGCTGTAAAGACACACACCAAATGGTGAACAGAAAGGTCGCTTTACCCAAGATAAGACACACAAGACAAGGCAAACCTGTCCCTTAGTAGAGAGGTATGGGATTTCTTAGATATGAAGCCCAGTGGGTATTTATTTAGGCTGCACACTGGTGAACACAGCTATCTGCACACTCCAGTAAGTACCTAATATTAAACCATTTATATAGACATTTTGAAAAATCTATGTTTTAATCTAACATACATGACAGATGACTAAAGATGAGCCAACATGAGTATTTTGCTGTCACAAATAGTGCTAAAATCAAGATTCTACAATGTTCAAAAACAATATAGCTGTTACCACCACTACCGTCACCATTATCATCCTCCTCCTCTTTACAACAGGTATTATTTGTTGCAGATGCTTAAACAATTTGATAGGCAGGTGTTATTTTCACTTTATTTACCATTACCATCATCATCATCATCATCGTTATTACCACCACTTTATTGATGAGAAAACCGAGGCACAGAAAATTTGAGAAATTAGCCCAACGACATGCAGATACATACAAAACTCTTCAACATGAATCATTCAAAAAAATAGGAACATCTTTCATTTGTTTACTGTAGCTTAAATGTATTAAAACTTTCCATTTCATAGTAATTTCATATAGCTGTGTCTATAATATCCTACATATGATATCAGAAGTATTGGAGATGGCGGATATTTTCTTTTTAACTTTGTCTAAATGAAAGAGTTCATACACTACATGGGCATTATTAGATGAGGGCTGTGGCCTTTACATTATAAATACAAGCAAAGGTAAATGAGGGAGGAAGAAGACAGAGATGATAGTGATGGAGCCAGAAATATACAGAAGATCATGCCATGGGCACACAGGACATTGAACCTGGGAATTCTGTGAGTGGACCGAGAAGTTGGACAGGCAGGAAGCAGATGTGAGGAAAGAAAGGCAATGCCAGCATGGAGGTGCTAATGACCCCTCTTGGAGGTAGGATAGTACTTACAGTGAGGGAGGAGGACCTGTTACAAATTAACCAAGGACCAGAAATCTGGTAGGACCAGAAATCATGGCTTAATCATCAACCCTGTCAGCAGGGAGGTAGCAGAAGTAAGTAATGATGAGTTGTTCATATTCATAATACAAAATAATAATTGTTAACAGAAAAGGTACTAATTATATATAAAGCTCTGTTCTAAGAATGTGACTTTTATTTGGTCATTTAAACCCGATGACAACCTTATAAATACAGTACCTCAGTTAGGCACTACATTGATTCTCGCTGAAGGAGGGAAAGATTGATTTGAAGGTTGTACAGCTAGGGAAGATATGTTTGCAGTTGATAAATCGACTGATATGTAGTAAGTTATTATACAACTATCATTTATTAATTACCTAAAGAAGTGCAAATGATTTAAAAAGCTGTTTCTCAGAAGTAGGGCTAGGTTGGGGTACAAAAAGGTATGAAACAATTACCTGTTCCTATAACCTCATTAAAACTCCTTGATATGAGACCACATGCAGACATGACTTCTATTAAAAAATACAAACACTTAGAAAATCTATCACACAATTTTATTTCTGGAAGCTGGGTCTCTAAGAAACTGTGGAAAATGGCAGGTTTCCAATTAACCCAGCCACCGTGAAAGTGGCTTTTCTGTATTCCGCTTTGAAAATGCTTTTCCTTGTGTGATAAATATTTTTAATACGAGTTTTAGCGTGATTTAATTATTCCAAATTGTCAACATATGTCATAGCATCATTTTGCACCCCATAAATATATTCTGTTCAAATATAATTGTCAACATTCAATTTTTTTTTTTTTTTTTTTTTGAGACGGAGTCTTGCTCTGTCGCCCAGGCTGGAGTGCAGTGGCCGGATCTCAGCTCACTGCAAGCTCCGCCTCCCGGGTTTACGCCATTCTCCTGCCTCAGCCTCCCGAGTAGCTGGGACTGCAGGCGGCCGCCACCTCGCCCGGCTAGTTTTTTGTATTTTTTAGTAGAGACGGGGTTTCACCGTGTTAGCCAGGATGGTCTCGATCTCCTGACCTCGTGATCCGCCCGTCTCGGCCTCCCAAAGTGCTGGGATTACAGGCTTGAGCCACCGACGCCCGGCCTCAAACATTCATATTTTAAAATTTCCATAACGTGTTAATGACCTTACACTACTCTCATTGTACATATTACCCTGGTATTTGAAAGTACTTGAATTTAGATAAAAATGTTAGTCAGAATCTGAAGGTTTAGTTTTTTCGAAAACACACTTACTGAAGGTACTTTTTAGAGCTAAACGTGTATTTGGAGGCAGGCCTTAATTCTAAAAAGCAGGATAAATGTCTACTTTTCTTTTCACATGACAATAACATCAACATACATCTAAATTATTTCTTTATGTTTTAAAAATTTGCAATTACGTTTTTTGTTAGTTTAACAGAAAATAAGTTTATTCACTAAAATATTTTCACTGTATTTCTGAAAAGTTGAGATTTATTACTAAGTACAATTCCTCATGCATATTAGATTATCTAAGTATCTGTGATGACTTTATCTGGCTTGTCATTGTCACACTAATTATCATGAGGTCAGTTTATTTTGATATTAAAATTCTTGACATTTTGTTAATACATAATGTATTCTTAAATATAGGATTTTAAAAGTGTTTCAATCATGTATTGATTCAGCACATACTTATGAGCACTTGGCTATGAAGTTGACTTTGAAAGTGCTGGGTGTACCATGGCAAACAGACACTGTCACTGAGCTCCAAGAACTTACCATTTGGATAAGAAAGTAAATATTAAACAGTTACATGATAAATGTCAACAACGAGTTGCAAAGGAAGAATTCAAAGGGCCATAAGAGACTGGTGAATCCCCACTATGATGGGTGGTTGAGTCTGGAATAAGAGGATATGTAGGTACTGGAACAAACGGGATGAACAGAAGTGACCCATTTGATAGGAGCCAGCAAGAACAGAACATTTTTGCAGAGAGATCAGCTTGGGAAAAGCACTCAGTGGGGAGAGAACTTGGAGAGTTTGAAGAACTGGTAAAATGGAGGCTGGACTTGGGCTGAAGCTTGAGGACTGAAATGGGCAGAGTCCTTGGGCCCCATTAAAGATTGAGGGTTTCCTTGCAAGTGTCGCATACTTTAAAGTGCTTCCCAAATACTGTGCAAGAGCCACACTTCAAACATCCATATTAATTTCTATTATCATTACAGTGATTGTGGTAGTGATCAACCTGTCTATGAATTATCCCTTCCCCAATTTCTAAGAAAATCTGTCTTATTCCTAAGCACCATGTTACCATATACTTCATAAGCTATTCTTTTACTTTAAGAGCTGCAACTAAAAACATTATCTGGCCAGGCACGGTGGCTCATGCCTGTAATCCCAACACTTTGGGAGCTAAAAGTGGGTAGATCATTTGAGGTCAGGAGTTCAAGATCAGCTTGGTCAACATGGTGAGACCCTGTCTCTACTAAAAATACAAAAATTAGCCGGGCATGGTGGCACATGCCATGCTGGGAAGCTGAGGCAGGAATCACTTGAACCTGAGAGGCAGATGCAGTGACCCGAGATCGTGCCACTGCACTCCAGCCTGGGTGACAGAGTGAGACTCCATCTCAAACAAAGAAACAATCTTACTAAAAATAAGACTGAAGAAAATTCCAAGTAGACAATAACCTTCTTGAGACATCCACAGATCCTTCAATTGGTAAATCCAACTAGAACATACATTTTCTTTGTTTTCCTCTTCTGCAAAACTGAAACAAAAACACTTATTCACAGGGCTGTTTTGAGAGTTATATCATGCCAGATAGTATATTAAAAAGTTTTTTTTTGAGATGGAGATGCATACCAGTTGTTATAATTAGTCCCTAAGCATAATTTCAAGTTATTACACACTATGGACTTCTGAGGTAGTTGAAAACATTCTATATTGAATACTAAGTCCAATAATAATTCATGCTACATGGTATGATTTGTACGTGAAGCTAATGTACTCGATTTCAATTAGTGACTAACTTTTAATACTTTTAATGTATTAAAAACTACTCGGCTTAACATTAAATGACATTGATCAAATACAATGGCTATTTTTTACATTTTATTTTGCACTTAATATTAAATTTAAATAATTGACTTATACTGGCACTAATACTAATCATACTTGGCAAATGTTCTTTTAGTTAAAATCTTAATAGGCAAATATAACATTTCAATTTTCCTGAAAAATCTGTTTTAAAATTGAACAAGATTGATACACATTTTACAGTGAAGCATTTCAGGAAAATTGATAATTTGAAAAATAGTGATGAGATTAGATAGAGCATATTTGAAATAAGCGAGCCAAAAGTTCTTTCTGGATCTAGGACTTGTGATTAACTTGGGTTGCCAGCTTTGGTTTCTGACCTGATGCAGAGACCCCGTTCCACTCCCTCTTTAAACACTGAATCGTGAGCTGTTTATCTTGACCTCCTTGTGGGCTTCAATCATTGTGAACTTTTCTTGAGAACAAATATAAAATCTTTCTAGAAAGGCCAAGACTGTCTCCAGGACAAAGCTAAGAAAGGCAGCCTTTTCCATGGCTAGGATTGTACCAGGGCACCAAAACCAGGACAAAGGAGGCATAGGGTGTTACAATGGCCCAACATCAACTGTCCATGGTTCCATGATGTGGAAGTACCTCACCAGGAATGGCAAACAGAAAAGGCTGTGTCTATGTGCTCGAGAAGAAAAGAAAATAATTACTGGTCACTTCATTCAGGGAGAAGCCTACACCATTGGTATTCCACATTCTCTATTCTATGAGTAGGCATAATTATGGGTACCTCCAAAGTTCACCCTTCCCCAATGTCCTCTCCTCTTGGCTAATTAAGATTTAAAATGAAGACACAATTACTTATTTGCTATATAACGTGTTTTTCTTTTTCAAGAGAAACACTTCTGTGAAAGTGTTTAAGGGTCAACAATTATGCCTGAAGAATGCAGAAGGTGTCAAGTAATACATTTTAATTTTTACTCAAAACCTTAAAGGGGAGTACATCCGGGGGGGAAACATGTATTATTCTGTTTTCTTATAATTCACCTAACTTAACAGTTTGACCTCAATTGAGTGGATGAGGTTCAATGCCAGGGAACCCTTCTGTGTAGTACAGCCCACCCCTCGGAAAGAACATTTGTCCCTCTCAGCAGGTAGTTACAGCAAGTGTGGGTCTGCCTTGAATTTGGATTCTCTGGTGCCCTCACGACTGCTGGACAGCTGGTGACAGTGGTGAAGGCAAGCACCTGGCTCTCTTCACACTAGGCCCTGTGTAGCTTTCATCAGTGCCGAATCCCAGTTGCTCTTGTGTGGATAGAGACATGTTCATTCGAGACAGGGAATTATTGCAAATCTACTGACAGATGTTCCCAGTGCCTGGATGAGGCCATGCTGACATTACTCACCCAAGCACATAATGTGGTCATGCTAGAGTCTCATGAACTGTTGATTTGCCCTGACAGAGGCAGGTAACAGTTGAATGCAAGGAGCAGAATCTGGCCTGATGGGCCCAGCAACCTCTCAGACAATGTGAAGTTATTTGAAGGCAGAGCAGCAAATGATTGGCTGGTCAGTTTGCCTTCAGTTTAGTCTGGAGACCATGTGAAGTACATGTGGGCAAAGAAGGCAAACCACACATACAAGAGCAGTCTGTCCTGTTTACTTTCCTTTTATTTCTTGTTTATTCATGGACTTTTTATTTTCACTTACGTCTAGGACAAAGGGAGATTTGAAGCCCAGCCTTCAACATAGTGTGCAGAAAGTGTAAAAGACCACTCACAGGCAATGCCAGCTCAGAAGGACCTGCATGAACTGAGTATAATATTAAAACAGGAAACGAACTATCTTGTGTTGAATTCTTATTATGTACCAGACCCCTAACATAGCCTCTCTCTATCTCCAATAACACACTCCTATGGAAACAGGGCTGAGAAATGAGATACGAAGAAGTTAACTGGCTTATGGTCACACACCACACAAAGGCCCCATCCAGAACTACCAGAATGCAAAGCTCGTGCTCTTTCCATAGGTAGGCTGTTTTGCAAACATATGAGAGCAGTTATTTCCTTAAGAATTCACTGGACTATGCAGCAAATTAAAAAAAAAAAAAAGTAGGAGAAGCCCAGGTGCTCCTATTTAGGATAACTCAGGTGCAGGGATCTGGAGCCAAGAAATGGGGGCAGCTGAAGCTGCTTTCCCATGGAATTCTTACATAACTTTAAATTTGAGAGCTCAAAAGCAGGAGGCCTGTGAAGTAGATACTAAAGAAGAATTTTTCTTTTTTCTTTTTTTTTTTTTTTAAGATGGAGTCTCACTCTGTCGCCCAAGCTGGAGGGTAGCAGTGTGATCTCAGCTCACTACAACCTCCACCTCCCTGGTTCAAGCAATTCCCCTGCCTCAGCCTCCCGAGTAGCTGGGATTACAGGAGCCTGCCATCACACCCAGCTAATTTTTGTATTTTTAGTAGAGACAGTGTTTCACCATGTTGGCCAGGATAGCCTTGAACTCCTGACCTCAGGTGATCTGCCCACCTCGGTCTCCCAAAGTGCTGGGATTACAGACGTGAGCCTCCATGCCCAGCCTGGTTCTCAGGTAAATTTCTAACTCTCAGCACAGGACCTGAAATATGGTAGGTGCTCAATCATATGTTGTTGAATAAATGAATAAATGTGAATAAATGACTTTTGGGTGAAAAGATCGACTGCACAAGTAAGAACCGGCTT
>NW_016826320.1:107544-253919 GCF_001698545.2 Rhinopithecus bieti
ATTTTTTTGTATTTTTAACAGAGACGGGGTTTCACCAGTGTTGACCAGACTAGTCTTGAATTCTTGACCTCAAGCAATCCACCCTCCTTGGCCTCCCAAAGTGCTGGGATTACAGGCGTAAGCCACTGTACCTGGCCAAGAAGGAAACTTTTTCTTTCTGATCTCCATTAGTTGTGTTTCTCAACTGAAGTACAAAAGGTTGGTAATAGATTTTCAAACTTTACCCAACTGACTGTTGAAAACACACATTGCCATTTAGAGACCAAGGATACAGTCTCTTAGTAAAGCAGTTTCACGTGTTGATGAGTTCTTACCCACCCTCCCCAGGGGATGTTACCTTATAACAACACTGGAATACACTGTGCTCCAGCCCAAGCCTAACTTGGAACCCCTCTAATCATGTCTTTCTCACCGTCCTAATTAGCACTTACCACTTTTGTGAGTGCCAGCACCAACAAAAACTAGGTGCATTTACTTTCTGCCATTTCTCTATTTTTTAAAACAGATTTAATGGTGGCATCCACATAATGTTGCTGTGCTTTATTACATTTTTGTTGTATCATAAAGATGTCTTCATAGGCATCGCTTAATGGCTTCAGAATAATTCAATCAGAGAACAATCATTGAAAGGGTGTATCATAAATGGTGATTAATTCCCTTACTACTGGAAGTTGAAAATTAGAACACTGGTTATGATACAGATACAGCTTAAAAAATAATCGGAGAGGAACATTAGGTGAGGATGTTAGGTCCTTGCGTATTCCAGGATCAGACTTTAAGGACAAATCGATTTTGGAATAAATTCTAAGGTAACTCCAAGGTCCTTTGGCTCAGTTCCATGATAGCAGGTGATTTTACTTATACCACAATTTCTTATTATAATCTGAGTCCTCTGAAGGCAGGGTCAGAGATGCCTCATTCATCATCCTCTATGCAGGGCCTCACTTGGTGTTTGGCATGTATTGAGTTCAATAAATATAATATGAAGGAATTAATTACAAAAAATCCACATTCTCTAGAGGTTAAACCAAAGCCAGCACAAACAAAAACTCAAGACTTTGAGATTTGGCAAATACTACATTCATTCTGAGGGGATAATATTAACTTTGTCAAATGGGTACATGCCAAAATGTCCTCCTGAATGTTTATTTGATTAATGACCAAATGAGTAAGGTTGTCTGGCTGGGAGACCATGTGGGAACCCTGCAATTTCTCTGTACACATTGTATGCTTTTTCCATTGGCAGATGCTGTCTTTAGGGAATATTTAATTATGAAAGGTGTCAACCTATTAACTCTGGCTTTTAAAACTTTGACCTTTAGAGCAATAAACGTCCTGTAGTAATCTAATTTCCATACTAATTTTTTGATGAGGTATTAATTTCTTTAACTAAATGATACTATTAAAGGCTAACTGCATTAAGAACGCCCAAATACCAGTTCACTCAATGGAGCCAATGTCTTTTTCTTTTTTTTTCCTAGACCGAGTCTTGCTCTGTCACCCAGGGTGGAATGCACTGCAACCTCTGCCTCCTGGGTTTAAGCGATTCTTCCGCCTCAGCCTTGGAGTAGCTGGGATTACAGGTGCGCACCACCACACCCAGCTAATATTTTTATTTTTAGTAGAGACAGGGTTTCACCATGTTGACCAGGGTAGTCTCGAACTCCTGACCTCTTGATCCACTCGGGTCGGCCTCCCAAAGTGCTGGGATTATAGGAGTGAGCCACCACGTCCTGCCCAAGGTCTTTTTCTTAATGCTCCATCTTTCCCTCTATTTTTATAAGGCACAATTTAAAAGGTGTGACTCTTTTATATGTAGGTTATAATTCTTCCAGTTCCCAGATTTTCTCTCCTTTTCCCCAATTAGTTCATTAAGCAAAAATAAACAACAAAAAAAAAAAAAAAACCACCCACCTAAGGCCAAAGGCTTTCAATGCTTTTGCTACTGGTGTGATATTGCCCACATTTTCTGTAAAGGAATTTTGTTTTGTCACAAGAATTTTGCTTGTTTTCAAGGTATGAAGTAAATTAGCAGATAAGGGAGAGGCAGAAGGTCCATTTGTTAGTTTAACAAATACTATATTTACTGACCCTTTTTTGAACTGGATACCAGGCTGGGGCCTTCATTGAACCCAGAAGCACAGAGGAAGCCCAGCCTTTGGGAGGTCATGTTCCCACATCTTGAATGAAGCCTGTGCTGGCATGCAGGAACTCATAGTCTACTTTCTGTTCTCTGATGAAAGATTAATTGCACACTCTTTCAATGAATGTTAACTAAAAAAGTAAGATTGTATGAGTAAGTATCCAAAGGGTAGAAAAGTCTATGATGTTCAGAAAATATTAGGGTACCGATTAACCTATGTAATGTAATAGCTCATTTGACAAATATAATATCTAATTTTATAAATTAGTGTTATTAAGGGACATTCATTTATTCAAAAGGCAGATGATAATCTAACTTATGGGTCAGCAAACCACACAGCCTGTGGCCAAATTCATACGGCCCCCTAAACTTTTCCTGAAACACACAACTGGGAAATGTTCCTCACTGGTAACTGTTCATGAGTGCACAGAGGCCACAGGGCAAGGCTGACTCACAGGTGACCTAAGCTTTGGTCCCAAGATCCTCCCTGGTCCTGCAACATGGGAGGATTATGAGGAATTGCTGCAAAACCATTTCTCCCGCATCCCTATGTCCCAGGAAGGCTGTCAGGAGTTTCTCATTGCTTTCCAGGTTCTGATGAGTTGAAAGGCTTTCTGCCCCCTCATACGCCCATACTAGGATACAGCTTTAGGCTCTAAAACTGCCAGCATGAAACAGGCTCCTGGGAGTGCAATGCCTTAGTTCTCCTCCTGCACCATCACCTGGCCATCTTGTTTTGTTTCGGAGACAGAGTCTCACTCTGTCGCCCAGGCTGGAGTATAGTGGCGTGATCTTGGCTCACTGCAACCTCCGCCTCCTGGGTTCAAGCAATTCTCTTGCCTCAGTCTCCCAAGTAGCTGTGATTTCAGGCATGTGCTACATGCCCAGCTAATTTTTGTATTTTTAGTAGAGATGGGTTTTAGCCATGTTGGCCAGCTGGTCTCAAACTCCTGACTTCAAGTGATCTGCCCTCCTCAGTCTCCCAAAGTGCTGGGATTACAGGTGTGAGCCACTATGCCTGGCTGCCCCTTTTGTTTTCATGTCATCCAGGGATGTGGTGAGTAGACTCTTTTTTTTGCTCTTTTTTTTTTTTTTTTTTTGGCTAAGTAATAAACTGTCTGGATCTAACAGTGGATCACAATTTTCTCACCAGACAAACCCATCAGCCTTGCTTGACCCACACATCTACCAATTCATAGGGTCTGTGGCTGCGTTCACACTGCAAGGGAAGAGCTGAGGAGTTTCAACAGAGACTGGACATCTGTGCAGCCTAAAACAGCTTCTCTCAGGCTCTTTGCAAAGAAAGTTTGCTGACATGCTGATCTACTCAACCCAGTACTTAAAATGACTTTAAAAGTCCATATCAGGGCTGGGCACAGTGGCCTATGCCTGTAATCCCAGCACTTTGGGAGGCCAAGGTGGGTGGATCACTTGAGGTCAGGAGTTCAAGATCAGCCTGGCCAACACGGCGAAATCCTGTCTCTACCAAAAATACCAGAAGTTAGCCAGACCTGGTGGCACACGCCTGTAGTCCCAGCTACTCAGGAGGCTAAGGCAGGAGAATCACTTGAGCCCAGAAGGTGGAGGTTGCAGTGAGCTGAGATCACACCACTGCACTCCAGCCTGGGTAAAAGAGCAAGACTCATCTCAAAAAAAAAAAAAAAAAAAAAAGAGTCCAAATCCGCAGCCGTCCCATCACCACACCTCTAAGCTATTCTTTCCTTAGCCTTGAAGAGGTGCAATCAGTCATACTACTTAGAAAGCTATAATAGTTTCTTGCGGGAGAAAATAACAACCTGATTTATAGACAAGATTATTAGAGTGCAAGTCCTGTGATTGCTCTTTCCCTCCTGAAGTACAGAGGTAGGAACCCTATTAGGTCTTAGCCAGAGCTCATAGGGCAGCAGGTTCTGAATTCACACTGGTGTTTACACCAGGCGGGCAGTCAGTGAGTGGCTGCTCTTGGCTGCTCCATCCTGGGCCTCCTTATGGAGACTTTTTCCACTTAATTAACTAATTTATGTATTGTAGAGATGGGGTCTCACCATGTTCCCCAAGCTAGTCTTGAATTCCTGGACTCAAGCAATCCTCCTGCCTCAGCCTCAAGAAGTGCTGGGATTACAGGCATGAGTCACCACTTCCAGCCTTTTTCCACTTTAAAGACACCAGTTAGAATGGCAATCATTAAAAAGTCAGGAAACAACAGGTGCTGGAGAGGATGTGGAGAAATAGGAACACTTTTACACTGTTGGTGGGACTGTAAACTAGTTCAATCATTGTGGAAGATGGTGTGGCGATTCCTCAAGGATCTAGAACTAGAAATACCATTTGACCCAGCCATCCTATTACTGGGTATATACCCAAAGGATTATAAATTATGCTGCTATACAGATGCATGCACATGTATGTTTACTGCGGCACTATTCACAATAGCAAAGACTTGGCACCACCAAAATGTCCATTCCAATGATGAAAAAAAAAACTGGGATTAAAGAAAATGTGGGCTATATACACCATGGCAATACTATGCAGACCATAAAAAAGTAATCAGTTTATGCACTTTGTCGGAACATGGCTGAAGCTGGAAACCATCATTCTCAGCAAATGATTGCAAGAACAGAAAACCAAATCCCGCATGTTCTCACTCATAGGTGGGAATTGAACAATGAGAACACTTGGACACAGGAAGGGGAACACCACACACCAGGGCCTGTCGTGGGGTGCTGGGAGGGGGGAGGGACAGCATTAGGAGATATACCTAATGTAAATGATGAGTTAATGGGTGCAGCACACCATCATGGCACAGGTATACATATGTAACAAACCTGCATGTTGTGCACATGTACCCTAGAACTTAAAGTACAATAAATAATAATAATAGTAATAATAAAAGATATGTCAAAAAAAAATGACCACATGATGCTATTGGACCATGAGCCAGGTGCATGGCCTGGCCCACAGGATGAGGTCAGCTTTCCTGTTTTCTTCTGCTACACATTGTACTCATATCTGGGCTTACCCAGATTCCTGAATTCCTCAGAAATTAGTGAATGTGAACTCACTTTATGCAACTTATACACAGATGTGGTCCATAAGGCCTAAAACGAAAAAGGATACGCATGAATAGTGCGGTTTCTCTTGCACTCTACATCCCCAGAGATCACCACCAATTCCAATGAGTTAGCTTTATCTTTTGCATTATTTTCTCACTCTATCTATTAAATGTCTGTGCTAAACAATGCTAACATCAAAGCACAATTTTTGGCTCATCTTTGAGGTCAAACTTGACTAAAATAGAATTTTGAAATATTCACCTTTTAAAATAACTTTCCAAGGGAACAATGCTGTGTTCCAATCAGTCACAACACATGTGGGTAGTCAGTACAGGGAGGTGCTTGTCACTACTCCCAATCCCCCACGTCTGAGGTCGCACGATCTCCTTAAGAACAACTGGAGAATGGAGACTCAGCTTAGAATGCTTTGGAAAAATGATCCAGTCTGACAGCAAGCAGAATGAGGAAGAGGCTAATGGGACGAAGGGGTAAGTATCTCTCAGGAGACCTGGCTTCTGCCTGTCCGGGTACTGACCACCTCTACCTCTCAGTTGCACACATGAGGAACGCAATCCAGCAGCTCCTTCAGCCGAAATCTGACCACAGAATGGGTGGTCCTCATTGTACTAGGGGCAGCAGAAAGAACCAGTAATACAGCATAGGCCTGGGACAGTCTCGGCTCTGACCCAGGTCTCATGTTGCAGTAGCTATGAGACTTTGAGCAGGACACCAAAAATCTGAGCTGTCATTTCCTCATCTGAACAATGGATATGGTATGCTACTTCACTTTCAGGATTGACATAATCATTCTGCAAAATTCTCATAAAATCTACCATATTGTCAGACATGTAAAAGAAATTTGTGAAATTGTATCAGTTATCATTTATACACATTTTAATAAATGTCATTGTGTATTGTCTTTGGAAAAAAAGACTCAAGAAAATTAAACATGTAAATATGATTTTGAAGGAGACAGGTAATTTAGATAAGCATTTTCCCTTTTTAAATACTTCTAGATTCATTTATAAGACGGTTTTCCAATAATAAATGGCATCACTGAGATTCTATGATGGAAAGTATATTGGAAAAGAAATTAGTATCCAAATGTTACCCAATTGTTTTCCTATTCCTATTTAGTGTACTTCTTTAAGCATCTTTCTGAAAGATTAAAATTGCTTTTGTCAAAAAAACCCCACAATTTTCCTTATAATTTATAAAAAAAGTTTATGCAGTTTGTATTCTTTTAAAAGATTATTTTCTCCATGGAATGTTAACTAGGGAGGGTTTCCTAACTTTCTACAGGAGTAGGATAGTAGAGAAACACATCGGAAATATTCAGAGAAATGCTTGGGTTGAAATCTTTAGTTTTCTTTTCTCGAATGAAATACTAAAGGGCCAGGCACAAACTAACCCCCTCTGAGGACGGGCACACAGAAGACCACAGTCTATCAGTTGAAAATGCAGTTACGATCTCTTGCTTTTCTCAGAGTAAACAGCAGGGTGATTAAGCTCCAGCTATAAATGTCAAGCTCTTTCCCTCTCAGGAGCCCAGTGAAGACACACCAGTGGCATCATTCTCCTTGAAAGAAAAGAGGGAACAGCGAACTCCTCCCGAGGCCTCTGTGCCTGGAGCACCAGTTCCTGTGGATCTACAAGTGGGCTGGCAGTTCAGGTGCATGAGAGATGCCAGGGACACCGTGCCTCTCATCGCTAATCTGATGCAGAACTTAGTTCCTAAGCTGCATGCACAAGAGGCTGAGCAATTGTGACCCAGACTCAAGGAAGTAGAACAACCTGTAAAAGATGAACTGCCTCAGGTCTGTAAGCCATGCACCCCCATTCTGGCATCAGAATCACCCTGCAGACAGCACAGGCCTGCGGCTTCCTGTGGGTTATCCTGTGTCACCCTCCATAAAGGTCATCCTTCACTGGGCTGGAGTTGGAAGACGGGTGTCCTTCCAGATACATTCCAGCTATGACATCCTGTTGACCAGCCCCCAACCCTGTTACCCACTGAACCAACAGCAACCAGGGAAGAAGAATTTCTTCCCTAGGCTAGTTCTGCAGGGAACACATACCAGAATAAATTTCAAGCAGCCACTGGTTAAATTTACGAAGTAGGTATATATAACAATGGCAGTTAATAAATATCACTAGCTGTTACTAAGGCTCACAATATCATTATGATTAGCTGGGAGGTTCCTCACATTATTCCTCAACTCTCTGTCTCATTTCAAAGGAAACATTATATTATAGACTTCATTTTCTAGAATCATCTTGAAAGGCATATTGTTGTGATTACACACAAAAAATTTCCTTCCACCTAAGAATGCTCACTTTGCAGAGTACTTTAAATTTTATACTCTCTATATTATCCTATTTGATTCTATAGCAATTCACACATGTTGGATGAGAAAGTGAATTCTCAAATACTTTTGTGACCTGGGTCAAAAAATAGCAACAACAGGGCTGGGCGCAGTGGCGCACGCCTGTAATCCCAGCACTTTGGGTGGCAGAGGCGGGCGGATCACTTGAGGTCAGGAATTCGAGACCAGCCTGGCCAACATGGCAAAACCCTGTCTCTACTAAAAATACAAAAATTAGCCAGGCATGGTGGCACATGTAATTCCAGCTACTCAGGAGACTGACTCAAGAGAATGACTTGAACCCAGGAGGTGGAGGTTGCACTAAGCTGAGATCACACCACTGCACTCCAGTCTGGGTAACAGAGCAACACTCCATTTCAAAAAAAAGAAAAAAGCAACAACAGGTCTGTACCATGAACCCTAGCTTCTAAGTGCCAAAGCCAGTGTCATTAGGCACCCTGTTTTGAGAGAGAGTGGCCCGTGTAGGGTCGATGTTTGTGAGCGGTATATCAAAAAGGACTATTTCTACTCCAAATCTGCAATTTCACCCCACTTTAGGGGGTGGAATTAAACAAGATGCCTAAGAACATTTAAGATTCTGATTTCCCCAAGGGTGATCTTTTGTCAGGGGTCAGAGTGTATATACAATTTCCCGGAGGAAAGTGCTGGTCAAGTGTGTGATGTATACAGTACTTTTTCATTTCCTAAGCACCTGGGCCAACATGTTTCCAAATTAAACTTTAAACACAACTGTGGTCAATTGTGGATGTCCCATGGAAGATAAGACTGGCCTGAGGGTAAAGCAAGATGCAATGACACTTGGGGTTTCCCTGTGGCTAGGAGACCTCCCTCCCTACCCTCTCTGCAGGCTCAGGAGAGAAGTAGCACTCCAGGGGAACTTATGTCAAAGACAGTGGCCGTGGGGGGTGTCCCAGAAAGTGGGGGCCACCGCAGCAACATCAACCATTCCTTCTCACGGGGTTATCAGCATAAGAGCTGTGGTCGAGAAGGACATATACCTTAGAATATTTTTTCGTTATTTCTATATTCAAATAAAATATAAGCTTGAGGCCAGGTGTGGTGGCTCAAGCCTGTAATCCCAGGAATTCGGGAGGCCGAGATGGGCAGATCACTTGAGGTCAGGAGTTCAAGACCAGCCTGGCCAATATGGTGAAACCCTGTCTCTACTAAAACTACCAAAATTAGCCAGGCATAATGGCACACATCTGTATTCTCAGCTACTCGGGAGGCTGAGGTATGAGAATCACTTGCAGCCAGAGGTTGCAGTGAGCTGAGATCTCACCACTGTACTCCAGCCAGAGTGAGACTTCATCCATCTCTCTCTCTCTCTCTCTCTCTCTCTCTCTCTCTCTCTCTCTCTCTCTTTCTCTCTCTCTCTATATATATACACACACACACATACATACACACACACACACATATATATATGCTTGTGCCAGATTAACAGATTAATACAGTCACCAAATATCAGTATTATTGCTGAGTATTCTAAGGCACCGAATGATTTATTTTAACCTTGACAACTGCTTACAGTTATTATATCGTGGCTTCTCCTCTGAGGAAAACTGATGGGTTATCCTCATCACGGTTAATCTATTTTCATGAAAGCTCTGCATCCTAGAGCACAGGACTCTCAGAAGCATGAAGGGCGGCTCTGAGGTCATTCAACTTCAGGGCATCTGAAGTCTCCCCGGCTCTCTCTGGGTGGGCCCTTCACACACACTAGTGCATCCTGACCCCGGAGATGCCCTACCTGCGTGTGTGGTAGAACTGGCACCTCTTCAGGGGGATCTTGACCACGTGCTCCCGCAGGCCCACGAACAGGACGCTCTGGCTGTGCAGGATCTGCAGGCTCCTGATGGGCTCCCTCTGCCTCTCCGGGAAGAGCTCAATCTCTTCCAGCAAACAGCTGCTTGAGGTCTGATTCAGGGGCGCCCGCACTTTCTTAATGGTTCCGTAATCTGTGAAGGCCACAGGATGAGAAGGAAACAAGGTCAGCGGGTCTCACAAACCAATCCCTGGTTAAACAGAGTGTGCTGTGTACGCAGCCATGGATCTCCAGCCAGGAAAGCCATCTAAGCATCCTTCAAAAACAGTACACCTGGGCCCCACTACAGACCAGTGAGGTCAGCTGCACTGGATGTGGGGCCCAGGCAGCAGTATCTTTTAAAATGATGCTCTCATGTAGCAAGAGACGAGGACTAATCATCTCCAATTGGACCCTTCCAGTTCCAAGTCTAGGGATGGAGAGCTCAAAGTAGCAAGCTTTGTGCCATTCCATGGAGAACATCAAGGGAGAGAGACCCTCAAGGGATGATCTTGGATTCTTGGTGTCAGAGGTGCTGACTTTGGTGCCCAGTAGGGCAAGGAAAATGCAATGTGATGGGCAGTTTCAAACATCCAGGACGACAATGATGCCCCCTCCTCCTTCCTGCCCAGAGAAGTACACCCTTCTCCATCTCCCTCCCTCCTCTGTCTACATTAGTTCCTTCTTTCCTTCTAGTGCCTGCTCTTTGGGATGATTTTCTTGGGCTCAACTCCTCTAAACCTTCTTTTCTGTGCTTCTGAACATCCATTTCTGGCCTGATCTAAGCCCTCCCCGCTCCAAGTTTTCTGCTCCCTGGGTGTTTCTGTGCACTTATTTATCTGCTTGACTGCTAACACTGCTGGAGAGTGAGCGACCCCTGAACCACACAGCCTTCCCACCTATGAGGGGCATGGAGCAGCGTCTTCCCAGCATGCCAGTGGGAGGGTGGCGGGGACAGCATGGCTAGCACCTGTGTGTAGGGGGGACACACAGTTGAAACAAACATTGCTCTCCCAGGTACCCTGTGCTGCACCCGCAACCCCTTGCTGACACCTTGCAAATCCCAGGCATGAAATCCAGCCTTCTGGAAGCCCCTCAGAGATCCACTCAAGTACGTGGAATCACCCTGAAGGCCCTGACTGAATAACACCTTCCATGATCCTGAGTTTTGAAACATCATGAATCTTATTTTGCAAACACAGAAAACGAGTTTAAGAAGTTATTCTAAAACCAGAAGTAGTCAAGAATATTTGACTTCAAGGCTTCCTATCAAGCAATTAATTGCAAAAGACCTTGGATAAAATACTTTACATTTTTCTCTCTCTATGAAAGTCTTAGAGATGGAGGCTATTTTTGTTTTAAAAAAATACATATGCAGACATGTTTTACTGAATTTACTTTAAAAAGTATATCTGAAACATCTCCAATGAGCATTTTCTGATTATGCATTGACTGAAAAATCATGTATACAGTACTGGCAAACAATTGCTTGCTTTTGTTTTAAGCTAGCTGGTTAAATAGGTTACTTTTGAAAAAGGTCAAGCATACACTGAAGTATGCTATATGCTGGGAAGATTTTAAAATGAACTTGGAGAAAAGAGTATATATTTGTGTTCATGTAAAAGGGTGAGGACAAAAGAGAGTGAGAACGAGAGACAGGAGAGAAAGAGGCAGCTCTGGCGTAGAGAGGCAGGCATTTTAACAAATTCACAGTTCACAGAGGTAAGCATGTAAGAAAAAATTTATGTCTTAATTCTACAATTCAAATTAATTTTGACTTGGACATCACAGTTCATGAGCTTGTTGGAAAATTCAACCTCAGTGATTCTTAGGTCTCTCTGCCTGGGGTAGAGTGAAGCATCAATAAACTTACACAGCACCGAGGAACTAACAGAGAGAAGACGGGGGCTTCAGGCAAGGTGACTTCAGTACACATATGTCAGCCACAAGGCCCTGCAAGAAGGTCCCCATGAGGCACCAGCAGAGGGAGGTGTCAGCCTTCCTGTGGAGCCGTGATGGGCATAGAGCCTGTGGATGCCTTTGGGACATCATTACACACGGGGACATGATCTGAGCCACAAGTTAAGAGGGAGGCAGGAGCAGAGCTTGTGTGAGAGACTGCTGTGTGAAACAGGAACTTTCATAGAAGTTCAGGGGTGGGGTGGGCTGCCTAGAGTTGGGAGTCGGCTGGAGGATCACTGCGCTGTGACCAGCATCACACACTAGTTGCTTACCAGCCTAGCGTGGCATGGGAAACAGAGTTTACAGAACTATAGCCTATCTGAGAATTTAACAAAGACTCATTGCTATTTATTATTTATTTTGTTGAAGGATTATTGTTCTAAGAAACCTGCCCAAATTAACAACAGTCCAAATGTCAATATGCTCATATGTATTTCAAATTCTTAAGTAATTGTGGAAAGCATCGAATTTGTAAAGATCTGTGATAATTTGACTTAAAAGAATGAGCCATCATTGATCATAAACTTTCACTGCATATTTCTGCACACCTTGTATCTGATTTTCCAACTGGTGGAAACTAACAAAACTATAGGGCTTAGCATTTCAGAGCAAAGTGCTCAGCGTGGGCTTGCATGCTGGTCCACAATGCATGACCTTGCATCTTCACTCTCTGGAGTGTCTGGCATGTGACAAGTCCCCTCCACAGTTCCCCCTTCCCTCTGCATCAGGTTCAGCACACAGGGACCCTTCCTGTCTCCTTGAAGCTCTTCCTTCCCCAGCCTGTGCCCTGCCCTTGCTCTGAACTCCTGCATGCTCACACATTTGGTCACAGCCTTCTCATCCCCTGTTCTCATGATCACCCTCAGATCTATCTTCAAAGCGGGGATCTTACTGCTGAATGTGGGCTCTGTATCTGCAACTAAACTTCCAGGGACTGGAGACACCAGAAACTTGACAGGCCTCCCTGACTCTCCATGTGGCCTACCAGCATGTCCCACCTCCTGTGACCTTGTCTAAGGGACAGCAGCACCATAATCCCAGTGCCGATGATGGGACCTCTCCTTCCCTGTCACCCACAGCTCACCTAGTTCTCATCCACCCACTCCTGCCATCCCTGCCACTCCTGAGGCTTCCTCTACACCTCTGTCACCTGCATCTCCCCAGCACACTCACTCTGCTCTCCTCACTGCATCTAGAGTCAGGCTCAGGGCATGCACTTGGTGGCCCCACGCTCCTGCCTCCACCTTTGCCTGTGCCTCTCTGTGCTCTGGCATCGGCCACCAGGAAGCACTTGTAGCCCAAGAGCCTGTGATTGTGGCATACCCTGGACATGCAGCTCCTGTGCCTGAGGTGACAAATGACAACGTTATTTTCTTTCAGTGGCAGAAAGACGGAGACTGCCCTATCAAAGAGACATCCCCAAAAAACCCATAGATTTCTATTTGACATCGGAGGACAATAGCAGGACCCTGGTGGATCTTGCAAAGCTATTTGTATTTGGTTGCTGTTTTTACTTTACAACATTTACCATGGTTTTAGTTACTAACTTACTTGTTTTGTGGTTTTTACACTTGATCTTAGGCTCCATGGGGACAAGAACTATGCCAGTTGTGTCCTGTGATGTATGCGTAGTGGCTGCTATTAGGGCCGGTAGAGATCAGATGTTTCATAAATATATGCTGGTGAAAGACTGAACAAATTAGTGAGGGAAGGAAGTGTGGCCAGCCTGGAATGAGAATGTCATTATTACTCCCATATTTACTAAAGAGTGCTGATTAATATTTTTCCCATTATGATCTCTAGCAGGAGTTATGATATTAGGCAGTGTGAAGGTGAAATGATAAACATGAATTTCACCAATATGGAAAGATTTCAACCCAAGATGTCATAAACTAAATAGAAATGAATAATTGGTTTCATCCAAGAAAATATTAACTGTGAAAATTTGCCACAAGAAATAAAGCCACACAAACCTTCTATATATCTGAAATGTAATACTCCAATCAAAGTTATTTGCATGAAAAAAAAAAAGTACCAGAAAGATACAAAATCTTCTTAATCATTCTTTAACATTCAGAGATCAACAAGTTAAAAAAAAAAAAATAGGTATTTCCTGTCCATTGCAGCTCCCCTTCCCAAGGAGGGAGGAAAATGTGATGTGGAGCTGCAGAATCAGTGCTAACCAGAGGATGCTCCGAATGAACATTGCTTCGGTGCAAACTCTCACACTAATTGCCGTTTTGTGAAAATGTCCCCTACTCATTATGCCATGGACACAAATCTGAGTGTCATGTTTTTATAGTTTCTCTCTCAAATAGAAAACTATAGATACTCATCATGAAAGGGACAGAGCTACTTCAAGACTTTAAATATCCATTAATGCTGATATAGCTATTATTCAAAAGACACAAATACTTGTAATTACATGAAAATATCATTAAATATTATACTTCACTACGTATTTGTCTCATCTTAGTAGAAGAGTAGGGATGTTACATTCTAGGATTACCAGATTAAATATAGGCTGCCCATTTCAATTTGAATTTCAGATAAACATGAATAATTTTTTAGTATTAGTATGCGCTATTCAATATTATTCATGATTTATCTGAAATTCAAATTTGAGTGGGCAGCCTGTATTTATATTTGCTATATATGGCAGCCCTATGACATCACATCTCCTTTGATCATCTTGGCAAGTTAGTGAAGATATATTGAATATATGTAGCAACATATTCCTACTTTATAGGTGAAGATATGGAGTCTTAGAGAACAGAACTGATACATATTTTCTATGAACTGGTTAGACATGAAATGCCTTTTCACTTCAATGTTGATGAATGAAATAAATGATTATAACAATGAACTCTACAGTAAACATTAATCATAAGGCTATTACTGAGGATACAGACTGAAACAGAGGAAGAGGTAGCTGTTCTTTGATTGCATTCTTCTATGCACTCTTCTAGAAGTCATAGAACTTAACCAACTGGAGGGAAATGAAAAGAAAGTCAGTATTCTAATGAATGCTGAAGAAAGCTCAATATCATTGATCATCAGAGAAATGCAAATCAAAACCAAAATAAGATGCCATCTCATGCCAGTCAGAATGATGATGATTAAAAAGTCCAGAAACAACAGATGCTGGTGAGGCTGTGGAGAAATAGGAATGCTTTTACACTGCTGGTGAAAATGTAAATTAGTTCAACTATTTTGGAAGACAGTATGATGATTCTTCAAGGATCTAGAACCAGAAATACCATTTGACCCAGCAATCCCATTAGTGGGTATATACTCAAAGGAATATAAATCATTCTACTATAAAGTCACATGCACACATATGTTTATTGCAGCACTATTTATAATAGCAAAGACGTGGAACCAACCCAAGTGTCCAACAATGATAGACTGGATAAAGAAAATGTGGCACATATACACCATGGAATGCTATGCAGCCATAAAAAGCAATAAGATCATGTCCTCTGCAGGGACATGGATGAAGCTGGAAGATATCATCCTCAGCAAACTAAAACAGGAACAGAAAACCAAACACTGCATGTTCTCACTCTTAAGTGGGAGTTGAACATTGAGAACACATGGACACAGAGAGGGGAACAACACACACCAGCACCTGTTGGGGGAAGAGGAGTAAGGGGACAGAATTTAGAAGACAGGTCAATAGGTGCAGCAAACCACCATGGCACACGTACACGTATTTAACAAACCTGCACATTCTGCATATGTATCCTGTTTTGTTGTCGTTGTTTTCAAGAAGACACAAAGAAAAAAAAGTTAGCATTCTCCTCCATTAGAAGCCTTTGTCTGCCATCCATCTCAAGGACAAGCAGAGGCACATCTGTGTCAGAAGACAACGTGTTCTTCTGGCCTCAATGACCCCCTCCCTCCATACATACAAGGTAGACTCAGGCATCCTTGGGCAAACAGTGAAGGACCTTCTTGCTCCCTTAAACCATCTGTTTAAAGAGAGTAACATGCAAAGAAAAGTTTAAATAACTATAGATGAGTAGAAGTTATGTGTACACTTAAATGTTGGTATTTCTAAGAATAAGACAAAAAGATGACTGCCTAAAGAAACAAGGACCATGGAACATGCTGTCACCAGACCAGCTCTCGAACAAGCAAATGGCTTCAGTGGCATGCCTGCCAATGAGAAGAAGAGAACCCTCCTCAGCGCAGATCACTACACTGTAGGTCTAAACAATTCTTTATACACACACACACACACACACACACACACACACACACACACACACAACCAATGCAGTCAAAGAAGACCAGGAGTAAATCTGATGGCAGTTAGAAAATGCAGAGGTAAAACTGGATTACCATAATGGCAGAGATGGTCTCTTCAACCTCTACAATCTGAGTCATTAGGAAAATGACCACAAGCAAAAGAAAAGGTCATAAACGAAAATAGTTTACAAAGGTAAAGTTTGCACATTGTCACACAAAACAGTGATAAATTCCATTTGAAACATGACTACTGGGGAAGCAATATTTACACAATGTTTATCAAAAGACAGGAGTGTAACTTGAAAGGGACAAAAAGAAATTACCCTTGAAGAATTCCAGCCACAAGAAATGACCCATGACACACAGAATCTTGTATTCTCAATCCCCACCCCACAGGAAAACGTGCTCATGTCCTGGAACAAATGAGTTACTAAGTACGCTGTGGGAAGAGCAACTGGAAAGATATATGTGTTTTTTAGCGGGGCATACTTTTTTTTAATGGGAGTTTGAATGAAATACTGTTCTTAGAGTAGAGTGTGGTAGTAAGCAAAGCTGCCAGGACAAATGGCTAATGCATTTCATGGGAACACAGTGACCTGAACATGGGACCTGGGGAAGCAGTAACAGTGATTAGGATCCCCACAAAACCCTCAAGCACTGAGGTTTAGGAGGTAGGAACCAAAAGGGTTTATCTAGACCAGCACTGTCCAATGGAGATGTATCAGAGTCCACAAAAGTAATTTAAATTTTTTCTAGATGCCACATTTAAAATGGAAAAAAAGGAAACAGGTGAATAAATTTTAATTATATATTTTACTTAACCCAATGTTTCAAAAAAATTATAATATGTGATATGTCATATGTAATCAATATAAAATACTCGGATTTTTTATATGAAGTGAAATCCAATTGTATTTTATACTTATAGTCCATTTCAATTCATACTAACCACATTTCAGCTGGCCAGGGACATATTTCAGGAGGTTGTGGCTAACGTACAGGACTGCCTGAGGATGTACAGGGGTGTCTTCATGCTGCTCTGGAGAGCCAGGTACTCCTGGCCACACGCAAACAAGAGACAAGTCCAAACCCACAACATCATGAGCTTCAGTTTTCTGCATTTCACATATTGAACCTTGCCCTATTTTTTAAATATAGAAGTCCTTCTATATAAGTGTTTAAAAATTTCTGCAGCAGGCCAATTGCCTCCTCTTTCAAGTAAGATGATGGAGGTTCATCAAGGTGAAGTGACAGCTCGCAGCTACATGGCCAGTGAATGTGGCCATGAGAATGGAAGCTGGTCTCTAACTCCTTACCTGGACACCTGCTATCACTCTCTGGCACACAGCTTACAGGCAGTGGCACATGCCCTGTGGGAGTGAATGTCATTATTGGTGTTCATTTCAGAAACTTACTGATGGACAGAAAGCAATCACAACCATTAAAGAAGGTTATTTGTTTTTTTTCTGTTTGCTTTGTAGAGTTTTCTATCTACCTAGAGGTCAAGCTAGTTCCTACTTTTCTTTGGAGTGTAGCTTCTGTGTCACTTTTATGAATAACCCTGACTGACTTCCCAAGCAGAAACACTGTGGCCAACAAGATTTTCCATCATCCAGAGCCTGAATAATCCACATAGTAAAGCCAGTGCAAATCTCAAGGGAAATCAGATAAATTTATTCCTGAATTAAGCTAACAAGGAAACGCAAGCACAGGTATACAGCATGATGTTCAAACAAACAAGTGTATGTGTGTATATGTATATATACATATATATGTATATATATACACCATCTTTTCTTCATTAATGTAAGAAATGCAGTTGATTTCCTTAATCCAGAAAGATACATTCTTGGGGAGACTATGAGTGGCCCTACTGATTTTGGTCATCTCTAAATTTCAATCTTCTTTCATCATTATATTTTCCAAGTTAAACTTTCAGTCAAAGATGTGATGGATGTTAAGGTTGGAAGGTACCTAAAACAATATTTTAAATTGTGCAGTTGAGAAAAGCAAGGTCCAGAAATGTTAATTGATTTCCAAAGGTCAGACTACTGGGCCAGAGTTTAGGTCTTGTTCATACAGATCAAGAGCTGGTTTCTGAATTTTTGAAGGTATTTTGTTTCAAAAGTATAAAAGAGAGATATGCAATCCCTATAACGGTGCCTCAGTAATAGCAGGGATTGTGAGTTCCTAAAAATCAGGTGAACTGATACAACAGCATATTAAATAGTAGTTGTTATTCCAGGAAAAGATGTGGCTGTGATTTATAGACATGTGTTTATCTTATCATACAATTGACTACACAGAAAACTAGTGTCTAAGGGATGCCAGGTCCAGGGCAGATGTGACTTCTCCATCAGGCTTCAAGCTCCCATTTCTATGAGCTCATGAAGCAAACAGGGGAACAAACTGATTTAAAAAAACAAAACAAAACAAAAAAACAAAAAAAAAAGTTCTATTGCTGTTTCATTTTTTTAAAAAAGAATTTAGATAACAAAGGATGTGTTTAAACATTAAAATTGACAATAAAAATAAGCCCCTTAAATCACTATTTGCTATAAATAATGGAGACTCTCATGTGCATAATTCAATTATCAGTGGTTAAAATTAACCATATTTTGGCTCTGGGGAAAATAGCTATTTTTTAATTTTCAATGTTCAAGTAGCTAACATGAATTTTCTGGTTTGAACAAGATTCAGTTTTACATCTTCAGAGTACTGGTCAATTTAAATGAACACAAATGTAACGATCTCTCATTTGTAAGGCAAATATGCCTTATACTAAGATAGAGACTGCTATGAGCTGAACTGTGTCCACCCAAAATTCATATGTTTAAGTCCTGGCCTTCAGGACCTCAGAATGTGACTGAGTGATTTAAGGTAAAATGCAGTCATGAGTGTAGGCCCTCATCCAATATGAGGGATGTCCTTTTAAAAAGATGAGGTTAGGATACAGGTACAAAAGAAAGACCATGGAAGGACAAAGAGAGAAGGTGGCCCTCTGCAAGCCAAGAGGAGAGGCCTCAGGAGAAACGGAACCTGCTGATGGCTTGATCTTGCACTTCCAGCCTCCAGGGCTGAGAAATAAATTTCTGTTGTTTAAGCTGCCCAGTCTATGGTACTTTGTTATGGCAGTCCCAGCAATATTGTATTATAGAACAATTATAAGTTATTTTATATAATATATTTATAATATAAATATTTATTTATATATTATAAACATACATTAATATAAATATGTCAAGAGTAGGAAATAGAAATTACAGGTTTTGGGCATCCAGATAAACTGTTAAGAGCAATTTAAAACTAGATTATAAATATTTTCTGCTTTCCTCTAAAATATTGTGATTCAAATTCTAATATGGAAGCATTATAAATTATACATTAGATTCTATCTTTTTAACCTTGTACTATAACCTTGTACTCATATTATGAATAGCCTGTTATTTTTAAATGTTTTCCTTTATTTCATGTAACCACCTATAAACGTAGTTCTCATCTAGAAAAGTGGCAGGGAATGACATGGGACATGTAACATTTTGCAAAATTAATGCATTTTGATAAACATTATGTAATAATTCATATGGTTGGTGCTACCACTCAAAGCCTTTATGCTAATGCCTCTGGTGATCTTTAGGGGAAATTCAGAGAGAACTAAATGAGCACTTAAGAATGAACGTTCAAGTACCTAAAGAAAAGGTCTCTGATTATAATGAATTTCTTATTGAGGGATTTCTAGAATTTTAGCTCCATCAACATTGGAAAATTTTACAGAAATAAATCTTTTGAAGGAAGAAAGTAAAATGGGAAACAAGGAGGGATGGAGAGAGGAGGGAAAGGAAACACAGTGAATCCAATATAACATTTACCATCACAATGAGTAAAAGTAGCGTGCAAGTGTCCATACTTGTGTAAGATTAGCTAGCCTTCCATCATCATTAATGCACGAACAATGAAAAACTTTAATGCTTAAACAGTATTTACAAGAAAGTCCCTGTGTCTCAGGTGTATAATGGCTTAAATCCTGATACACCTGAGAACACTGAGCAATGAAAAAAGATTCAAAGAAGTTATTTTTGTCCCAACAACAGCAGCCTGAAGCACTTCCAAACCAGAAGATAAATATATATTTTCTCTAAGGTGCAATAAAAAACTTAAGGGTAGAATTGTAATATATCTGATATATATACAAATTCTTATTTTGTATGAAAAGAAAAAAAGTCATATCCACAAAGGAAGGGAAAGGAGTTGAGGAAAATGTGATATAAAAATAGATTATTGCAAAGCATTGGATGGTTAAATCCATTATCTGGATTCCATTCTCATTTCATTAATTCTGTAACTTTTGTTATAGTTTAAGGTATTTTTTAAATTATTCAGCCTTCAGTGTGCTGAATACAATAAAGAAATTAAACCTGTGAGGAAGACAAGTGGTACCCATGACAATGGTCACTTGTGACAAGACTGGAGATTTATGTGGACACGGAGTCCACTAACCTGGGAAGCTAAATTAGTTTATTTCCAGTTGTGCATTTGGATTCTATTTGATTCTCTGCCACTATATCCAAGAGGCATTTCTAGTGTTTGGCTCTTCGACCCAGAGTCACTGCAGAGTAAAAGAAAAGCTTTTGTATTTGTGTGTGTTACCGTACCAAGCATTATCAGGGAGGTAATGATGAAATACCCGCTTCTACTCACTGGGCAGCTCGTCACCATGGCAACAGATCATTATATAAAGCTCATCAATTCAGCTGGTCATTATCCCAAAGCAGCAGACAGCTAATATGTTAAGGAAAGTTCTTTCTCTTAACTTGTAAATGAGCCACTGAATTAAATTGGTCTTGGCAGTAGGAGCTCAATATTACATTTATACAGAAAAGGAGAATTCCAAGAAGAAAAAAAAGGTCTTCTTGGCAGTGAATACTTGAAAAGGAGAATTTAATTCACTCAGTTATCAGATTCAACTAATGGCTTATTTTTTCCTTGAAAAGGATAGCCAGTCAGTTTAAACTTTCCTGGTCATAAATTAAAAGCAAAATTTTAAAATCACAAAGTATTGTTATTTAAAACCATATTCTCATAGCCTGACCCTCTGCGTGTAAGTTCTGGAGAGCCGGCACTAAGGAATGCAGCCTGCCTTGTTCACTGTGACCCTGTTGGTTTCCAGAACAAAGTCCGGCACATAGTAGGTGCTCAAGCAGAGACATGTTCAGTGTGTGGCCTCTGGGGCACAATGGCCCAGGTTAAACTCCAGACTCCCACAATTACAGGCTGTGTGACCAAGCGCAGATCACTAATATCTCTGTTGTCTTCTCCCCGGTGCCCAGCTCACAGGGTCGGGGGCCACTAAGTGAGTTTATCCGTATGTTTGCTTGGATGGCACCTGGCACACAGGACACATTGTATAAGAGTTTGCTGTTATTCTTTTCTTGTTAATGTTTAGCTTGTAAATGGTAAGTCCTATTCAAGTTTTGTCTAAAATCAGCAAGATCCCTGCTTCACCACTACTCACTGCACATATGCCAGGGGGAGAAATGACATCTCTTTTACAGCTGCTTTGGCTGCCTTGCTGAACAAAAACCTCAAAAGCTTGCAGTACCCTAAATCATAAGCCAGTGCTTATAGGAAATTTACCACTGCGTTTCCTGTGAATAAAAACCATATTACTTTTAAAACAAGAGTGCAATTAATAGAGTCCTCTGGGTATGCTTTCTAAACTCTCATCTAACCCACAGCTTAAATATAACTCCAATCATTCTGTTAAGGAGGCAATTCAAGTTTCTGAAAGGAAATTACTTGCCTTAGATTTATTGTATCTAAATTACAAAACAACCACCCAGTTGGTAAGGTTGGCAGCCCTTCTCTGACAGTCACCAGGCAGGCATCCAGAGTCTAAATTACCCTCTAGCCCCCAGTGGTGAAATTTATACTGTGTCTGGTCCCATTAGTTGTCAATTGAGATGGTTGAGAAAAATCTATGCTAAGCACTTTTGCACTTTTGAAACATTAATTCCAAAGGAAAAAAGAGAGCTCTCTTACTCAGTGGAATAAGAAAATTATTTTGTCATTTTTCTCAGTGGCTACATTACACCAATTACGACTAATGCCTGATGTTCCAAGTTGTTTGTTAGCTCGTTATGAGCTTTCTTTAGGCACTGTCTTCTCCATTTCTGTGGTTTCAAATAAAACCTGAGGCTGCCATTACTGACCTAAACCTTCCTCTCTGGCTTCAAAGAAGGCTTTCCAACCAACTCTCAGGCATACCGCATGCAGCTAGAACTCAGTATACCCCAAACTGGAAACTCAATGTCTCCCCTTTGTATAAAATCTGTCCGTGCACCTGAAATCCTGAATCCACTGACTAGGATGACATATTCAATCTGACTACCCTACTATTCAGCTTCATCTCCTCGCTCTTCACCCACAGCTGCAGCTCATTTCAATGTCTCCTCCTTTCCAGAACACCCCAGTTTCTAGAGCTGCATGCTTTGCATATTCTGTGCCCTCTCCACCATCCAGCCATCTCCCCATCCCCTAAGAGCCAACTCCCAGGCCTCTGCTCCAGGTGGAGCGGGGGCCTTTTCTCACCTCCCAGCCCAGTTCAGTGCTCCCAAAGTCTGTGTGCTCATAGAAGGTATTCTTCCTTCAACTAAGACAGTGCATTGAGTCAAACCAAAGAATAAACGTCTGTCTTTTATGGGACATAAGCTTTCCTTGGTGTGATGTGCTGAGCTTATCCTTATTCATAACACCTTCATGCTCTCAGGATACAGTAGGCCGTCAGTTGAGGCTTAGTGAATGAACATACAAGGATTTCACAATCCTAGAATCATGCCTCAGAAGTCAATCTTTAAGCTCAAGGTGGAAATATGTCTTTCAATTTTCCTGGTTATTGTCCAGAAATAGCAGAATAACCATGTTAAAAAGTTCTATAGGTGTCCGGAGCACACAGGTCACTCCTAACTTTCTATGCACCCCTCTCATTGACCACTCCACTGAAAGTTGCCCAAGAGGTGAGAAGCTGAAGTGAGCTGGGGTGGCATGGGGATCTGAAAAGGAAGGTGTGACAGGAGAAGAGCCCTAAGTACAGCAGAGTGGTTCCCAAGCTTTATGACTAGAGAAGCTACTCGGGGAGACGGCTGAGATGGACTTTCCAGGTGCAACCCCTGAGACCGTGATTTGGGAGGTCTGCAGTGGGCCTGGGGACCATCGTCAATCATTAACAAACATTCTAGGTGTCTCTAACTCAAAGCATCTAGGATTATCCTTTGACCAACAATAAGGGACTGTTTTTAGTCCACATCACCAGATGCCAACAGGGAGGTCACTGATGAAGGAATTTTGAGTCTTGACTATTCTTTAACTTCCAGAAGCCCTTATGTAAAGTGCTAATCATGGTGCCAAGATCAAGGGAAGCACTTTCTGTGTCTTTGTCATTGTTACCATGTGGGTGAGGGGGAGGAGGATGCCATGGCCAAGGGCCTCCCTCCATCACAGAAGCTCTTCTTTCCTTATATTAAAACTGCTACAGGAAAAACCAATGGGCAGGGATACTACCTTCAACCTGTGAGTGACAGGGGCTGGATGGACACTGCTTCCAACTTAATGAGTGATAAATAGTGTGATTCTTGCTTGACAGATGCAAAATCTGAGGTTCGCAGAAGCTACATCATTTTCTGACAGCACCCAGCTTACAAGAGGTGGAGGGAATATTTGACTCAAATGCACCTGGAACAAAGGCTTAAATGTTCCTCCAGGCCATGTTGCTGTGGCTTGATCCTTTTCTAAGTACTTTATTCATATATTAATCTCATCCTTGTTCTAAAATCCTAGTGTATTAACCATCACCCAAAGAGTTACATTTAACACACACTTGAGTCATTCCTTAATGACATCACAAGACTCAGGCCCCTCTGCCAAAACTGGAACCTCTTGAAGTTAAGGATGAAGCATTTGAGTTACAAAAGATGAAAAAATCCTGGGAGTCTAATGTACAGCAAGGATACTAGAGCTAACAATGCTGTATGGTACACTTGAAATTTGCCAAGAGAGTAGATTTTAAGTGTCCTTACCACAAGAAAAAAGCAAACAAGCAAAAAAGAAAGAAAGAAAGAAAGAAAGAAAGAAAGAAAGAAAGAAAGAAAGAAAGAGAAAAAGAAAAAGGTAACTGTGTGACCTGATGGGTATGTTAATTGGCTTGACTGTGATGATTTCACAACGTGTTCGCATATTGAATCAAGTTGCAGACCTCAAATATATACACTTTGTATTTTTTAAAAACCCTTAATAACCACCTCTTAAGTTTCTCTTATATCTTGAATCTCACATAGTAAGTAATGTGTCTTCTCTCCATGCTTGTTTATTAGTCATGAAGTAATACATATATAATGAGTTTGGCTTTGTTTACATAGTTGGATGATAGCCACGCCATGTAAACGCGTTGAGTTGACTGTGTCACACCCTTGTTTAGTACTTACTAACTGGACTTTCCCTCTAGGAGCAGAACTGTGTAATGCTCATGTGATACAAAAGACATACCCAGCCAGGCTGGGCTTGCTCACCTGACATTCTTCTATTGTTTTCCATCTGTCCTTGAACAAATAAAACCCTGGCAGAGCCAGAGGCTCTCCCACTCTCCTCTCCATTCTACACATAGAGCAGCTTTGGTGTGGCCTCTGACCAGGACTGACTATTCCTTCAGCTGCTTCATGACAAGGAGGGGCCTCCAGGCTGCTCAGGTCTGTGGTGACCACTCAAATAACACTGCCCTCGTGATAATTACCGACTCAGAACTACCAACGATTTGCCCTAGGACACAAATACTCATTATTTCATTTGCTCATTGGGTGAATATTTATTAAGAGCTTATTTGGGTCATATTCCAGCTTAGCTGCTCTTGTTACACAAATATCAACTTCCAAAGGTTTTCTGATGTTTGGACACTGGGCTCAATGTCCACTGATTTCTTTCGCCTGAGGGAAAGTGTTACTTGGAGGGAATTATTTTCACCTGTCAGTGTTCTGTCCAGGAGGCGTGAGCCACAGTGAATGGTGCATATGAATTAACAAGTCAGGACTGACAATGCCTCCCTTTTTCTAGCCTAAGTATGAACAGCGTCTGTGCATTCTGAGGGCTTTCAAATGCTTCGGTGTCCTACTTCCCATGTCCAGCCTGCTAGGGTGGAGGAACCTCAGTTGTGTGCATGAACATGGATGACTTATGTGCAAGAAATGTGGAATGAAAAATCAATGTAAAACTTGGATACACAATACAGTTCTTCACTTTTGGGAACTTATTTTGAAGTAAATACTCATGCATGTCACTAGTACTTTGTGCCATACTCCACTCCCCAACATGTACATGTTATAGGAACCTACTCTTAGATGTAAATAGATTAACTCTACAATAAAAAATAAAAGACAGGGCATGTATATTGAAATAGGCTGAATGTTTGTGTCCCCACCCGCCCCCGCCACCAGATTTCGAGGTTGAAATCCTAACTCCCAATGCGATGTTATTTGGAGGTGGGGGTCTTTGGGAAGTGATTAGGTCATGAGGGTGGAGCCCTCATCAATGAGATTGGTGCCCTTATAAAATAGGTCTCAGGGCCCTGACTTGTCTCTTTCCCCTGTGAGGGCACAGGGAGAAGGTGGCTACTTATAAACCAGAAAAGGGTCCTCATGAGAACCCAAGCATGCTGGCATCCTGATTTCATAGCTTCTCATCCCCCAGCACTATGAGAAATACATTTCTGTTGTTTCTAAACCACCCAATCTACAGTCGTTTTTTATAGCGGCCAGTACTAAGACAAGTATGTAATACAGGAGATCCCTTCATTCACCAACAGTCCTACTGGGGAATTTCCAGCCATCCTTTGGGTGGTGCCCTGTACAGAGTTTGACCTGAAGCCTACACCCTCCTCCTTCCTCACCCCCAGACCTACATATTGGTTGGGTCAAGAGAGCTGAGAGAAGGGGCTTCATACGGGAGAGGGGTTGGAATTCCTCTATCCTCCTGAAAGAAACAGAAAAGTGTGAAAGAAGAGGGGTGAGAGTGGAAAACTAGAAAGATAGCGAAAAGATGCCTGCACCCCCATTAATCCTTCCTTGTGAACACAAGTCCTCCCATAATGTTTTCAACTCACACAATTCTGTCCTTTTTTTTCTTTTAAAACACAATCTGGGGAAGGGGTTCAGTTGGTGTTTGACAGTGAGAGAAATTCATTCACCCTGAATATCGACAGGATTTGGTGAGCATAAGCTCAGGGATTGGTAACAGAAATGACGGGGAGGGCTGTGGACTTTGAAATTGAGAGTCTGAAAGACGAAAGCAAACAGCAAACATCTGGAGGGCAGGAAAGGCCCAGCTGGCATCGGAGGGGCAGGAGGGACAGTTTTCTCAAATGTCGATTTAGAGAAAAATGGTTTTAAATTGGGACTCACGGTTGAAATGACAAGCTGAAAGATTCAGCCACTAAACATGCCCCACACGAATGACGCAGAGTCCAGGGCCTCCAGCTCTCTGGCTTCCACTGACTCTCCAGCGAGGCTCCCCAAATCTTTTCATGGATGCAGATTTACTTACGATCTATGAGGAATCCCAGCCCAGTTCTTACTGGGCAGCAGGAAAATTATGAGTCTGAACCATTTCACTGCTTTCCTTAACTGGGATGTAGGTGGCTGAGACGCATTCTGGTCCCAACACTAGCTATATGTCCTCCAACCAACCACACAGGCTGTGGCAAGGGTTCCAGTTAGACAGCAGGAGTCAGAAGACTTGGGGGACAAGAGGTCGGTGCCTGGAGATGGGGCGGAAGGAGCGGGCACCAACTCACAGGGCACAGGAATGGCTCTGATTTTGAGATGGGGATATGTCCTGGGATGCAGGACAAAGCTCAGACACAAGAGCAAAGAATTGTTCAGTTGAGATGTCAAAGGCCAGGTCACTCAAACTGCATGAAAGGCTCAGAGCTGAGCCAGGACAAAAATGAGGTAGCACTGACCCTGGGCCCCTGAGCTCCTGGCAGGCCCTGACTCCAGGCCGGAAAAACTCCAGAATACGGGGAACTAGAAGTGCAGGTTAAGCGACCCCAGCTGTAAGTGTTAGAAGGTTCCAAAGACAAGCTGCCAGGTGAATCACCACAGGTCAGCAACCCCATAAAGCCCCAGACACCTGGCTATTATCCAATCCATGCACAGAGAAATGAATGCTGCTTAGAGATATTAAAAACGGCAACACTGTGTAATCAATATGATTTCTAATTGAAGGAAAATTATAGTTTAACTCAAAGAGCAGCAGCTCCTTGGGAAGACTGCCAATTAAAGACAATTTACCAAGGACAAATCAAGGCATTTGTGATTGAAACTAATTATTTCACTATGAATCAGTGTTTTTCTGTTAAGGACAAGGTCAGATTTTTAAAATTAATCAAATGATCCTATCATTGAAGGCCTAAATGAAGTTTCTACCCTGATAATTAATCTTAGCAATCACTTCAATACTAAAAATAACATTTTTTTAACTAAAATCCCTTAATCATACTTGGGCATTCAAAAAATTAATTACTAAATTTTTATCATGGTCACAAATACATGAAAATTGAAGCCTACAAAAACCTCTAAACTGTTCTGGGGTTGTGGAAATCAAATTCCACCTGGCAAAACTGAAGATCACTTTAGAGGATTTTTTACTAATTTCAGACAACAACGCTCAATATTTTAGTAACACAGGAGAACAATTCTTAACATATTTTCTGGTTACAAGAAAGACATCTTCAGTTTCTTGAGCAAACTTTCCTTTCCTTTATCTAATTTTAATTCCTCAAAAAAACATACTATGTATTTAACCAGATTCATGATATTCAGCTGAAACACAGTGGTTAGAGTAGAAGTAGGAAGCAAGAAAGGCCCTGCTAAACAATGCTTTAACCTCAAAATGGTTTAAAACTTGCAAACATAGCTGAGCTTTCGCAGCCTTCAAAATCCAGAACCTATGATAAGTGTTTCTTTTGGTCAGAAACTTATGAAACCTGTGTTGATTGCTCTTAAACGGGAAAACAAAATGAAAAGCTCTTTACCACTGTTTTCATATTGTTCCTGTTTTGGGATTAGTCAAAATAACGAAATGGAGCTGGTGAAGACCTGAAGAAAGGATGAACGCACACAGGGACAGACGGCTCGCTGCTTTCCAATAACTCATTCATTCAGCATTTATTTTGCACTTACTATAGTCAGACAATTCCACACAGGGAAAGTTGTTTTCTTCACACTGTTTTTTGTTTGTTTGTTTTGTTGTTGTTGTGGTTTTGGTCTAGAATAACTGGCTACATAATTATAACTTCAGACATTCTCAACTTTAGGAGCATCTTTAGTCCACTCAGAGTGCTATAATAAAATACTATAGATTGGGGTGTGGGGTTATCAACAACAGAGATTTATATCTCATAGTTCTAAAGCCCGGGAGGTCCAAGATCAGGGTGCCTGCAGATTTGATGTCTGGTCACAGCCAGTTCCTCAGACATGGCATCTTCCTTCTGTGTCTCAATGGTGGAAGAAGTGAGGGATCTCTTTGGGATCTCTTCTATTACAGCACTAATCCTCTTCATGAGAAATCCATCCTCACGACCTAATCACCTCCTAAAGGCTCCACCTCCAGATAACCTCACATTGGGGATTAGATTTCAACTTATCTTCAATCTGGAGGGACACAAGCATTGGGACCATTGCAAGAGGTCTGGTTAATGACAGGCTACTTTGATTCTTCAAACAAGGTCTCATTAACACATTGAATGTCCTCAGCTTCTCTGAGGAAATGTGGATCTGACGAGTAGGATAGGATCGTGTAGGAAAAGCATTACCCCTAGGGACACAGCTCAAAACATCATTCCTTTCTTAACATTATGAAAACATAACATGATGGAACTCCACAGCATCCTTTGGTAAGAATTCTGTTTAAACACGAGAAAATACCACACTTAAGAAACATAGTGTTGGACTTCTCTAGGTTTCAAAAAGGAAAGGGAGATGAAAATACAATAAACCAATAAATAATGGAGCAGATTTTTAGGCTGTTTTGAAACAACCAAAATGAAAGTAATTCTGATGTTGACATCTCTGCAAGCGACAAATACTGTTTTCCCCATGCCTGGGACAACTATGCAGTTAGACTTGGGCATTGTCAGTAATTGCACCACTGTAAATTACAGCTTACTGCAGACATTCTGGTGTAAGGAAATGTTCTAAGTGTTAATTTGCTGGGAGATTTGAGGCGTTTGTTTCCACTAATGACTTCCAGGTGGGAAGTGCGATATTGACAGTCGCACCTTATTTCCTACTCCCAACCCTCTCTTACTCCCAGATATGTGAAATATCTTCCTTCTGTTCCTCAAGGTATCTCGGTACCCTCATCTTTTCTGCAAAGGCTTTTTTGAAAAGATGTGGTTAGGTACCTTTTCTTCCAGTCACTCTGCTGTGTAGCAACTCCTGGAGGAAAGTTTGTCTGTAACACCATTGTTACCGCTATTTTATCACGCATTGGAGGATGCACCCATTCCTTCCATGTCCTTCAGAATGCACTGCTGTCTGTTTTAGAATTTAATTACAGAGGTCAAGGCCTAAACGTGCTTAGTAATGGCTGGTCATCATTGCCAGGCAGGGGCATCTATACAAGTTAACAAGGATGACAGGATGTGCTTAGATCGAGAATAAAAGCATCAGACACTCAAAATCAAGGCAGAAAAAAAATCCTAGAAGGAATTTGACTTCTGTGATTAGCTGTGGTTCCACTTTGCACCAGTAAATACAGTCCAAGCAACCTCACTCCTTCAGAAAGTCTCTGTTACCGTGTCCTTCATGTTAGACTACATCATAATAGGAAGCTTTACCCTGCAGACCTTTGAAGGGGTAAGAGACGACAGCTCTGTGGTGATCTGAGCATGGAGTCAGAGAGGTCTCCTTGAGCAAAGATTCCACTTGTTAACACATCACAGCAGAATCAAATTATTCCAGATTTTACGGTTCTAAGAAGAATTTTGTTTTCTGATTTCACAGCTTAGAGAATGACTATGGTGGGCCAGGTGACAGCAATTTTATATACTATTCTAATACTCAGCAGCAAGTGGAGGTGTGGTAGAGTTCTAAAATTCTGCTCTCTGCATCTCCAAAGGAATTGCAAAGGTCATCAGGTTCCTATGTGTTTGTGGAGGGTCAAGTTACTCCCAAGCAGTGGATACTCTTCTCTTGCAGGATTCCTTAAATCCTCTCAGTGGCCCTTGAATAACTGGGTGTCAGAGATGCAGCACACCCTGGGACAGAGATGCAGTCACCTCACTGCCTGTGTTTCTGACTCCAGTTAGGCACATGTTTATGCCCCAGTTAGGAAATGAACACACATCCCACTGGCAGTACAAATAAAGGGAAGAAGGAAAGTACCGAGATGGCTAGAGGGGTGCAAGCAGAGATGGCGGTGGCCTTTACACATTTAACGCTGACAGGTAGGAGTTTCGTGTGTTCGCTCACTTGGTTTCGGTTAGTAGGAAATTACCCTTTGAATGCCATACAATATATGGCATCTTCCTCTTGTCCTTCTCTTCTACATTCCTGAATTTTTCTTTTTCATTTAGACATTTGCTCATGGAGCATTTGTGAAAATGGAAAATAACTCTGCTTGGTGGAAGCACTTCAGCCACTTCAGCCAGGTTTGGATAACTAGAGGTAGAGCAAATAACCAGTGTAATGACTCATGCAGCACAAACCAGAAGAACAATTTCTCCCTTTAAATAGGAAGAGCCCTCGTAATTGTAGTCCTAGCTGTTTGCTCCAAGGAAATCCATTTTACATTTAATTTTAAACTTTCAAAATTAAAATCTATTTAGAGGGTTTTTGGGGGGTGAGACTAAGAGGTGGTAACTGTAAGACAGAGGGCATCTAATAGACCTCCTACCATAGGCAGATTCCTGAAACAGTCCTTACCATTCCCAACCCCTAGTGTTCATGTTCTGTGTAGTCCTCTCTGGTGAATATTGACCAGACCTATGAATATGACGGTGTGTCACTCCTGTGATTAGATCACATGACATGGCAACAGTGAAGGAATCCTGCAGATAAAAGTTAGATTACAAATAAGTTAATTTTAAGTTAATCAAAAGCTGGATCATCTTGGATGAGCCTGAGTTAATCAGGTGAAACACCCTAAAGGACCTCTCTGAGAAGACAGGCTCTCCTTGCCGGTTGCATAGAGTAAGTGGCCACATTGAAGAAGGATATGGGCGGAAAGCTGCAGGTGGTCTTAGGATGTGAAAGTAAACTCTGCCAACAGCCAGGAAAAACCTAGGGCCCTCTGTCAACACCATGAGGAAATAAACTTTGTTAATTAACTGAATAAGCTTGGAAGCTGACTCCTCGCTAGTCAAGCCTTCAGATGAGACTGCAGCCCTAGCTGGCATCCTGATTGCAGCCTAGTGAAATCCTGAACAGAGGACCCAGCTAAGCAGTGCCTGGGGTCCTGACCCATGGAAATTGTGAGCTAATAAGTGTATGATGCTTAAAATTGCTAAGAATATGATAATATGTTGTACAACAATACAAGAATAACAACTCCTCTGAATACCCTATTTAACACCTTATTGAACTGTGTGTGAAGCCCAGGGTTCCCTCTGAGGTTAGCTGTCCTGCTCTTGTTGAAAAAAGAGGCTCCAGTTCTGGCATAGGTAACTTAGTTCCTGTTCCCAAAGCTGATGGTGTCAGAGGTGGGTCCCTCACCCAAGGATGGCCACTCTGCCAGTTGACCAGCAGCCACAGCAGGGGCCTAGCCTGTAGCATGTGGCACATGCAGGATAATGGTGATGTGGTAGTCAGGTCAGACTCTCCCTCTCAGGAATGTGAGTTAAGGAATGCACAGATGGGTGACCACGGATGGGGCAGCAGAAACATGTATCCTTAAAACATACCCCATTGCTTAAAATAACCCAAGGATTTCCTCACTGCCAAAAGAACCTAATTGAAATTAGGTAGAATTTAAATAGATTTATCAGGTAGGGACAACAATAAAGACCATGCTTACCCAGCATGTGGGTGCCACTGTAACTGGATTGCTCCAGCAATCCAACAGAATTAACCCCATAAACAGACTCAGAGATGCAGGAGCAGTGTGATCACAGTTGATTCATTGGAGTGATAGCACTTAAATTCTTCCTATGTGGCTAGATGCGCAGTCACTTAGAAACCAGAAAACTGGGGCAGTTATAGGCTGCTGAAGTCTCTTGGGAACCCGGTTACCCCATAGAACTGAGTTCAGGGTGCAGGTTACAGAAAATGAAGGCAGAGGACAAGATGAATGCTTTAAATGATGGAGTCATTTAAGATGTTCTTTTAATTGCAGCTGTAAGACAAAACTATGGGAACCAGTGATGTTGACTCTATCCCAATACGCCTGAGGTTCTATGAGGGCAGGTTGTGTTCCTGATATAGCCTCATCTGAACATTTGGAGGGCTTCATTCTGGTGTAAATATACATGTATTTTCTGTCAATACGCATTTTCTGAAGTCAGTGCTTTGACTTGGTCTTCGTTGAAGATTGAATTGTTTGTCTTTGTTCACAACCATGGTGAGACCCATGCAGGTCCTGAGAAGCCGCCAAGGCTCCTCTCCATTGTCTCTTCCCAAACTTGGGCATCCCAGGACATTCCTAGGAGATGCAGGCCTGGGCTGCTGTCAGGTGACGCTAAAAGACATCCTGCATCTCACAGGTTACTAGGGTTACGTGGATTTTGATTTTGAACTCAGCCTTAACACCCTGTTAGAACTCTAAAATTAAGCATGAGGATATTGGAAATGGGCACACAGGGACACATGTCAAGAATCACCATCCAACAGATGAAATGGATTGGCTTGCGAAGACTTAATTTTTACGTATTTATCAGTATAATTTTAGTTCTATCTCTGGTATCCATAAACACCTTGGCAGAACTTATAATAAATTAGAATTTACATGACAACAAATCAGATAAATTGAAACCTTCAGCCTGCCTCATTCAAAACTAACAAAATTGATGTCTCACGGTGACAGAACATGGAATTATTCCTCCAAAAAAAAATTTTATTTGGTAAATGCTCGTTATGGAGAAAACAATTTTTAAAAAACTACCGAGAATCTCATTATCCAAGTTACATCACCAGCAGAATCTGCTCTTTTAAATATTTGTTTAAAAATATTCTCATCAGACTATATTGAACACAGGAAACACTTTCAACTATATTCAGCTTGCACACTTGGATCTTACCAAAGTGAGCTCCAGAGTGGTGGAAAAAATGGATACTTTTTTTTTTTTTTTCTTTTTGAGATGGAACCTAGCTTCGTAACCCAGGCTGGAGTGCAATGGTGTATTCTTGGGCCACTGCAACCTCCATCTCCCCGGCTCAAGTGATTCTCCTACCTCAGCTTCCTGAGTAGCTGGGATTACAGGCACACGCCTCCACACCCGGCTAATTTTTATATTTTTAGTAGAGACAAGGTTTCACCATGTTTGCTAGACTGGTCTTGAACTCCGGATCTCGTGATCCGCCTGCCTCGGCCTCCTAAGTGTTAGGATTACAGGTGTGAGCCACTGCACCGGCCAGATAAGCTCTCTTTTAAGATATGCCAGCATTCTGTATGGATAATAGTTAAAAAGTGTTGGTAATGATTGTAAAATATGTTTTACCACAACAAATAATATGGGTGAAGATGGAGGAGCCATTTAATTGAAAGCTGTTAGTACCTATAAAGACCTATGTGCTCACCATCAACTAGAAAAGTCCTTTGTGAAAACACTGGCCGATTCATCATCAAATTAACCGTCAAGTGGGTCTTCTCATTACTGAATTTTCCAGGGTAAATAGCTGTTAAAAATTCCTAAGCATGTATCTACATTATATACTCCAGTAACTTGTGTTCTATGTTAGACTTGTCTCATGAAGCTTTGATGTAGAAAATGTGTTGAATGTCCCTCTGTAGAAGTAGAGATTAGACTTAGCAAAAATAAGAAAATCTGGGGCATTGAATCAAGATTATAAAAAATCCTTGTAGGTATATAATACCATCATCTCAGACAGAAACAATACTACCCTAACTGGGTTTTTGTATAAGCAGAAGGACAGCAGGTTTGGGAACAGGAGTCCACTGTGCTTCATCTCCTAGCCACTGCCATTAAACCTAAAGGAGTTATACCAAAAATTTGTATCAGGTAGGATCTATATAAAAAGAGGTAAGGAAAAACAATTTTATTTACTTATGCATTTTCTGTCCACAGACCACAATCTTTACTACCGAGGGCAATCTTCAATCAATACTAATCATGTGAAACCTGAGAGAAAGATCATCTGCTTCAGGTGGGTCCAAAGCAAAGCGAGGTGAAGAGGAAGCAGGAGGCCACGAAGAGAACAGGAAAATTCCTCCATGAAGATGAGGTTGGTTGCATCCTATTTAGAACATATTGGGAAATTGACTAATTCATAGCTTATAACTTCATATTATTTTGTGATTGGGAGACCAGGCATCAGCTACTAAAAATATTCAGAAAACATGTTTAAAAGCAAAACACATTAAAATGCAAGAACTAATGCTCCCACATTTAATTAAACAAAACAATTAGTTGTTGTTATAGCATTTTAGGTGGTTTGGCATATATTGAATTATATTCAACAGTATATTTTCATTTTAATTGGGCCTAACACAAACTCGTACTAAAGAACTAATTGTGTTCATGGAGTTCGGGATACTGAACAGCGTCAGGCAGCAGGAGAAAGCCAGGCTACTCTTTAAATTTGACTGTAAGAGCAGATGCAGTGTGGCAAAGTCTACAGAGGTATATTAGTAACCTAGGGCTGCTGCAATAAAGTATCACAATTCTGGTGGGTTTAAAGCAGCGGAGATGTATTGGCTCAAGTTCTGGATGCTGGAAGTCTGAAATCAAGGTATTGGGAGAGCCATGTTTCCTTAAGAATCTGGGTGGAATTCTTCATTCATCCTAGTTTCTACTGCCAGCTGCCCATTCTGGGTATTCCTTGGCTTGCATGTGTGCGCTCCAGTCTCTGCCTATGTTGTCACATGGCATTCTCCTGGCTTGCCTCTTTTCTCATCTCACAAGCACACCAGGCATATTGGATTAGAGGTCCACTGTACTCCAGCATAACTTCATCTCGACTTAACTAATTACATGCTCAAAGGCCCTGTTTCCAAATAAGGTCAAATGGGGTACTGAAGGGTTACGAATTTCAACATACCTTCTTTGGGAACACGGTTTAACCCATGCCACCAGGCAACTGAGTTGCTATTACTTGCAGTAATTATTCCATCAATAAATAAAAAATGCATTAAATTTTACCAAATAAGCACTCAGACTCTACAATGTACCCCCTTCAGTTGATGGGAGCCCCTTACATAAAGAAGCACACGTAATGCAAGTCCAGACTCGGTTTGGATTTATAATTTCTGGTGAGAAGGACTGAATTTGGAGTGAATGTTAAAAAAAAAAAAAAAAAATCCAACACAATTTTTCACAAGTTAATACCTGTTCCTGACACTTAGATAGTTGCAAATTGCTTAGAAACACTGAGTGAGATAATTCTTAGGAGTAGTGGCAACCGTAAATGTATTAACTTAATTTTTGGTACCCGGACGGATATCCTTGGGGTCTCTAAAGTCTTATGTATGTTGTTCAAAGGGAATGTCAAGGTCTGTTCCTCACTCAGCCTCGCTTTACTTTTTTTAGATAGGGACTTGAAAGCCTTGGACATTAGATGCTAGAAAAAAAAAAAAAAAATGAAGGGAGTTAAGAAAGTTAGAAAGAGAATTTCCCCATTTGCCGAGTTAGTTGGCCACTGTCACTCTTGCAGAAGAAACTTCTAGAGTATATAGAACATTGTTTCTTTGTCTTTTCTACAAGTTCATTTGGGAAGTCATATTGATCTCCTGACTTTAAAAATGATTCGTAGAAAGCAACCATAAAAAAGCACTCTTCTGTACTTAAAACGAGTTTGGAAGGGAAGAGCGGGAACGGGGCGGTCCCTGGTTACACTTCCTCCCTGGTGCTCAGGGCAAAGCTAAGTGAAGGTGACAGGTGTGAGTCTCAGGCCCCCAGGTACATCAGGGCATCTCTTCTTTTTTCCCTGAGGTTATTCTGACCCCTGCCCCTACCCCTTGTGCACCTCAGAACCTCTCCCACTTGGGGACCCCTCTTTCTTACTCCCTCATTCTTCCTCCTCAGTGAGATGATGTCCATTGGCAGTAGTAAACTTTTAAAAGCCAGATTCATAGGTTCACAGGATCTAACCTATACTGAAAACAGTCAAAATTGCACGTGCCAAAACTCCAAAGTCCTTACAGGTGGAATTCCATCTTTACCTGGTATCAATACCTTTCAAAAGCACTAAATGGCATGGATTTCAGGTGTTGCCCTTAGAAACTCTTCTGTTGTTGCCTTTCTCACTTGTCCGGTGGCTGGTTTTTCTCAATTGGCAGACGCCCAGCACCGCATCAAACACACACACACACAGTCACGCCTCCTTTCCCAGCTCACACCCTCTCTTGGTTCCCTTTGGTGCTTTATTTTCAGCCCCTCAGCCAAGTCCTCTCCTTCCGCTTGGCCTCTCAGCCCAGGTTCTACGTCTGCATCTCGGAAGACTGGGGATGGGACTGATAGAAACACTGCTCTGAGGTCCGGAACGGACGCGATAGTGAGCACGTGGAGATGGAGAGGGGAGATTAGAAACATTTACAGATGCATTTCCCCGTGACAGGTGCAAAACTGGCTGCTGACACCCACAGGTAAAGTGCCCATACCAATCCCCCGTGGTCCTCCATTCTGCTGTCTCCCCCAACCCCCTGCCCCACCTCACTCCCAGCCTTAGAGTCACTCATCTATTAAGAAGTTGTCTAGATGTGTATAGATTTCCTCAACTCGCCCCAATCTCTCTCCACCCAACTTCCCATGAAAAACAGCACAACTTCCAACTTTAATGGACCTGTTTCTCTCCTCACATTGCACGTTTCTTCTTAACACTGAAAGCCCTGCCTCCCCCATCCCATCTTCCTGTTTCATTTTTTCCTATTTAACATTTAATGTAACTGCTTGTTTTATTGCTTCTGCCCCCCTCCAAAATATACGCTTCCTGAGATCAGGGTGTCTGTCTATCTTGTCCATTGCTGAACCCTCTCCAGTGAATTTTGGCACAAAAACTCCAGTGTCTTCTTTTCAGGAAAGAACACCAGGAGTATCAACTGTCCAAACCAAAAACATCAGGAGTCATTCTTTTCTTTTTTTCTTTTATTTATTTTATTTATTTTTTTGAGACAGAGTCTCGCTCTGTCGCCCAGGCTGGAGTGCAGTGGCTGGAGCTCCGCTCACTGCAAGCTCCGCCTCCTGGGTTCACGCCATTCTCCTGCCTCAGCCTCCCGAGTAGCTGGGACTACAGGCGCCCACCACCATGCCAGGCTAATTTTTTGTATTTTGTAGTAGAGACGGAGTTTCACCGTATTAGCCAGGATGGCTCGATCTCCTGACCTCGTGATCCGTCCGCCTCGGCCTCCCAAAGTGCTGGGATTACAGGCGTGAGCCACCGCGCGGCCAGGAGTCATTCTTAATTGCACCCATTCTCCCACTCCTCCAAAACACCTGCTGTGTCTGTCAGTTTCTCTTCAAGAAATTAACCAACAGCAGCATTTCTCAAACTGATAGGTGTTCCATTATCACTCCTACAAGAAGACTTCTCACATGTTTTTCCTGATTGTCCCCTCACCCATGAAATTTTACTACAGATATTCTGTACTGTATATTTGCTTGTATAGTGCATGTCTATTTGAACAAAAATAAGATTTTTTGTCCCCCTAAGAAGTAATGTTTGCTTCCTTGAGGGTGACACCTGCCTATCTTCAGGCTGAGCCTGCCATGCTCACCTCCTCCTAGGCCACCTTGGTGACTGCAATAGCCTTGACCCCGGCCTATTCTCCCTCACTCAATTACAATGCAATGACGTCTAGAATGCCTGCTTATTTTATACAGTGGCAGATCCTGTAGCAATACAGTACTGTTAGTATAGAAAGAAATTTTACCCCAAATTTTACCCTCCTTCTACCCTTTTTGTTACCCTCTGATTCATTCTCCAGGATTTATAGATAGTAATCTTTGAAAACATGCCTCATATCATGTAACTTCTTTACTTTACAGAACTTTCAGTAATTATAATTCTGCTTAGATTAAAATCTGAAATTTTAAACATAGCTAGAAGACATATATTAGCTATCCCTGCCTGCATCTGTAGCCCTGAAACTCTACAGGGTTGAATGAACTCCAGGCATTGTTGGATCCCTTACTGTGGTTGCCTAGAAAACAGAGCGAAGGATTCAAGGATTCGGTGCTAATGCATTATTGGCGGTGCAATCCCAGGGCTGTGTGGTGAGGGAAAGGAATATGGAGCAGGAAAGAGCAGGGAGTGATGCTACATGATTTGTTACCAAGGTGCTCTTCCTTTATGATGAAACAGAAAGGGACATCTGCTTGGCTACATGAGGAGCCTGCCCTTGGACAGTCACCTGGAGGTGAAAATGGAAGGGGAATTCACCAGTTGCATTTTGCTCATATCCCACATCCCTCTGGGTGAGGCTTGCTTCACGGAGAGTTCATCCTCCTGCCCTTCTGGGCTGCAGCTACCAGCTCCTCCAGCACCTGCTGGAGAAGCCATATCCTACTCCCAGAAGAGTGGGATCTCATCCAAGCCCAGGTGTAGGAAGAGCGCTACAGACGCCTGACCACCAGCTCCTCAGCATCACCTGGAAGAACCTCCTGGTCCTGCGCAGGAATCTGTCAGCCACGGTGGTAGCTGAAGCACAGCATATGGCTGAGGGTTCAGGGTCAAGCAAGGCTGAAAGAACTTGCTGTTGAACTCATGACCTGACCAATCAGCAGTCCTTCTGTTGTCTGAGCTCCTTATGCTCCGCTGCGCCCCGAGTCTTAGTTCAGGTGACACCCTATTGCTTCTTCCTCAGGTAGTAAAACGAGTCCCCAACACCTCCCTCACCCTCTCTCCACAATGTCTTTCCTGAGGTTTTTGTTCTGATTTGCTTCTTCGGCTAGCAGCCAAGGTTTTCTGTTTTTGAAGTAGGAATCACAGATACATTATCCCTAAATTTTCCATGTACCTTTACTTTTGATGGAAAGATTACCCTAGAATCACATTCTTGAGTCACATTTATTTTCCTCTAACGTGTGCATGTATTGTTTTACTTGAAATCTGGTATTGAGGATTTCCCTATTTGGTTTTCCTTTCTTTCTCAAACCTTCTCACATCATTTGGCTGAATGTAGCCCCTAATTAGTCTTATTTTGTGTTTGTAAAAGAGATTTTTGGTTTTCTATTCCTTGAGATTTTCATTGTTGAGAGTGTCTGCCTTTTTTTTATTCTTGGGTGAGTATAATATGCTCAATTCACATTTTCTTTTTCTCAGAATTTTGTATAACCATGTTTCACAGATTTATACAGCTGCAGACTATCCTGAGAGCATGTGACTTTTTTTCATTTTTGGTTACTTTTTTTTCCTCCTCAATACCTAAATGTTTCTGTATTCTTGAAATTCAAAAACTTACATGGCTAGTGTTCATTTATTCTGAATTAATATTGCGCAAATACAGTGTGTTTTGAAATTTGCAGACTCAATTCTTCCTTTATTTCAGGGTAATTTTCTTCAATAGTGTCTTTGGGCACAAGTTTTTAGCTCCACAGACAGGGTTCTTTGGTTCAAAGACACCAATCACTCTGTGTGTTCTACGGTCTTGTGGGTCCTTCATATTTAAAACCTTATCTTTTATTTCTACATGTTCCACCTTAATCACTGAAAACATTTACTCTCTGTCTAAGCTTTAGGTGTGTTTTTGTTTCCATGAAGTTTCTAGTTTAATTATTACTCTTGTAGAATAGAGCATCATTTTGAGCTTCTATTTATTCCCTCATCTCTGTGAACCTCCTTTTCATCTCATTTTGTCTCTTTCATCATTTCAACTCTGGGTAGTTGATTTACATTGCTCTTCCTTTTTTTCCAAGCGAAGTAACTTTGTGGCACATGCCCTTTTGCTCCTGCTGGGATGCCTGCTATTCCATCTGCTTTTCTGTAGACTGAAGTGACAGGACAGGGATGCAGAGAAGGAAGCTCAGCTCAGGCTGCCTCTTTGTTGAAGGTCTTGAGCCTTCATCTTTTCCCACCCTTTTAGAGACAGCATCTTACTCTGCTGCCCAGGCTGGAGTACAATAGTGCAATCCTAGCTCATTGCAGCCTCAAATTCCTAGGCTCAAGCAATCCTCCCAAATCAGCCTCCAGAGTAGCTGGGTGCACCACCATACCTGCCTAATTTTAAAAATGTTTGTAGATGTGCAGTGCCACTCTGTTGCCCATGTGGGTCTCAAACTTCTAGCCTAAAATGATCCTTCTGCTTTGGCCTCCCAAAGTGCTGGGATTACAGGTATGAGCCACTGTGCCCAGATCTATTTTTTGAGATTTCTATAAATATTTCATTCCAGAAACAATCCTGCCTGCCGTCTCATAAACAAGAAGACAGTGCAATGGTAATTCCTTCTTTTCTCTTAAAACAAACGAAAATCAACGAAATCCTTTCCTTTTCCTCCCATCCCCTCCAGATAACTCATCAATCCTCCACTTCCCTTCCCTGAAAAGTTTCTAAAAGAGACGCCCTAAGCAGCTGGTTCCATCTGACTTCAGCCAGTGCTCCTCCTCCTCTCCACTTCCTCCTCTTCCCACAAACTGGCCCTGAGAGGTAGCTGTGGCTTCCATCTGCCCACCCAGTGGTCACATCTGTCCTTACCTTACCTGACCACTCAGTGGCATTGCCTGCCACCGGCCAGTCCCACATCTGGCTCATTGATTGTTTCCCTTATGGGTGCAGGGCTGGCCCCACCTGCTCAGTCCCTGCTCAGCTTCATCATCACTTCCTAGCAGAGATCAATGCTGACTAGCAAATGCAGGAGCTTGCTGGGCACCCGGGGCCACAGCCCTCTCTGCGTGTCTGCTGTGTCTGCTCGCCATCACCTCCCTGGAGTCTTACTGACTGGTCTGTTTAGTATCTGCTGTCCCCACTAGAACGTAAGGTCCAGCAGGGCAGGTGATGCCTGTGTGTTCACCAGTTTACTTCCCAGTGCTTCAGATGAACTCCATAAATAGTAAAGTTTCAGTACATAGTAGCAACTTCACGGAAAAAAACAAACAAAAAAACAAAAAAACAACTAACTGGTAAATATGTGGTAAATATGTAATTTGGAATTGAGAAGTTCTTTCAACAAAAATATATATTATTGTCAGCAACCAAAACAGTAATTGTGCTCCATGAGAAAGGACAATTATACAGAACACTGGACAAAGAATGGGGAGGGCAGACTCCACCGTGAGATGGCTCTGTCTGGGGATCTGAAGGCAGGAAAGAGAGGGACAAGTCCACAGAGCTGAGCCAGGTCCCTCAGAGCTGTCTGTGTAATAAACTGACATGGAACATGCTTTCTACACTCTAGTTTCTTTGGAAACTGAAGAGATCTAATTGTTATTTGTAATTTGAAAGTATCGCTGCCTATATTTGCTGTAAATGTTCCATTATTTATGCCCCAAAACATATTCTTTGAACAGCGCCATGCACCACCATCCACGCAAATATTTTGCTGAAGGCACTGTTTTTGAACAAATGAGAAATCACCATGACAATCCCAAGATAATATTTCACCCAGCAATGTCTTCCAACAAAGCATACCTTTGTTTTAAATTATCCAAATTCAAATGGTCTTGCCAAGAAAAGACTTATTTTATGAATATGTGAGGAATAATAGCAAAGAAACAAGCCATTGTCTTTCCAATTAAAGTTATGACCAATGTAGTGAAAATAAATTGAGATTTTCAAAGAGAGGCACAGAGGCTGAGGAAGATAAGTGAGCATCACGGGTTTTGCTGGTTGCAGAAAGAGATAGCAGACGTAAAGCTTGAAATTGAAATTGCATGTTTAGAATCTAAATCTAAAACACAAAATCAGAAGATGGTAGAAAACCCCTCAGAGGAGGGCAGAGCTCCTACCTGTGGCCAAATAGATGATGTGGACGAGCGCTTCTCTGCCCTGCACCACGTCGACGGCCACGTGGGAAAAGCGGCTATTGTCCTCCATGAAGGAGGGCACTGTGGTCACCGGCTGCACCACCTCATGCATCAGAATGAACTTCTGAGCATCCTGCAGATTTCTCTCGGTCAGGTTCACGTACAGGCCCTGGTCCACGGTGCCACACTGCAAGGGAAGACAGGCCGGGTTACTAGAGCCAGCAGCCTGGACACCCACAGCTGGCTGTGGCCATCCTAGCTGGAGAGTCACTTGGAAATCAAGCCACAATCCATGATTGAAGTATGCAAACACGTCTGCTTCTCCATTCTTCCTGCAGCCCCTATCCTTAGCATCCTTTTCATGTTAGATTTGAACTCATATCTTGGGAGTCTCCCAATATCCTCATAAATGAACTGATCAGAAGTTAAAAAAAAAATTAAAGTGGGAGTGATTGCTAACTTTAAACAGTAGATGCATAGAAACTCCTCCTTTTCTGTCGAGTCACTTGAAAGCTGCGTGGCTAAACACATACTATTATATCTGTCTAATAAATCAGGCAGCAAATTGAAAATGCAACAATCAAGACTCTCATATAGATGTATTAGTTTTTCTACTGTCGCAGGGGGTCTGTAAGCAAGACACAGATTTCAAGGTGATAGCATTAGGTCATTCTAATCTGTAAAGCAGAACAGCATTCACATGGGCTACAAAAATACTGTGCTCACCTTATTGCTTTGAGCTTGTATTTCAAATTAGAAGAAATTATTTTTAAAAGTTTAGAGTCCAGGAATATGGAAAAGAACATGGCAAATTTATAAGAAGAATGGGAAATGAGGAGGGAAGGGAAATGAGGAAGGAAAGGAGAGGAGTGGGGAGAAGAGAGTAGAAAGGAATAAAGAAGGAAGAAGGAAGGAAAGATATTTCAGATAGAACAAGCATCATGGAGATGAATCTGGGGATATACAAGGGGAAAATCAGCCCTGTACAATGCTGGGAAATAAATTCAGAGCTGTGTAGTGGGGAGGCTGGCAGGTGTTACATAAGACTGTTTCTGGCAAGGATGAGGTAAAAAGAGGGATAGAAAGGAAAGCACGGCTTTATTAGAGCCAAGTTCAGAATCAGAAAACTGCTACCAACCTTTCTCATGTCTTTCATAAACTTTAATTCCTGGTACAAATGGTGACTGATCCCAGTAGAACTTCACATAAGTAAGTTTGATGGAAAAGAATTTCCAGGCCCATGCCACCTGAAACTACTGTTCATAACATGTCATGTCTAATACGAGGTTTTATAACAGGTAAGAGGTACAAATGTGTAAGATGGAAATTGCTTTTTTAAAAGTAGACTTTTTCCTTTTTTTTGAGATGGAGTCTCGCTCTGTCGCCCAGGCTGGAGTACAGTGGCCGGATCTCAGCTCACTGCAAGCTCCGCCTCCCGGGTTCACGCTGTTCTCCTGCCTCAGCCTCCCGAGTAGCTGGGACTACAGGTGCCCGCCACCCCGCCCGGCTAGTTTTTTGTATTTTAGTAGAGACGGGGTTTCACCGTGTTAGCCAGGATGGTCTCGATCTCCTGACCTCGTGATCCGCCCACCTCGGCCTCCCAAAGTGCTGGGATTACAGGCTTGAGCCACCACACCCAGCCTGACAATATTTTTACAGCATTTGATGAAATGCTCCATATGCCATAAAATGATAGGATGGTTGTTGACAAAGAGAATCTGAGAGTTAAATGGATTTCATGCATCCAGTCCAAGGCTTAATTTAGTATCACACCCTTGCAGGGACACCCCGTGTTCCACAGGCAAAGACTGTGTGAGTTTAGGTGAGGGGCTCCGCCCTGCTGTGACCCGAGTGCTACTCTGGCTTCATAACTCTCAAGCCACACGGAATCAGGTGAGTGGTAACTCTCCTGCCACATGGTCTGAGGTGAGGTCTCGCCTCTCAGTGTCTGTCTCTTTACCTGTCTGTCCAGTGGCTAGGAAAATAATTACTCTGCTCATTTCTCAGGGCTACTGTGAGACCAGCTGAGATGATCCATGGAAAGCATTTGTAAATTAACTGAAAGTCCTTATAAATGCCAAAGAACAAGACAATGTGCCTGGCACTAAAGAGAAGCCATTCAAACTCATGGTGAATGGTGAATGGTAAATGCATTGGTCTTGGAGCAGGACAGCAATTCTATGGTCTGTTGAGTTTCAGTGACCAGAGGGAAATGAGTGTATAAACAAAGAAGGGAAGGAAACACTGAGTGAATACGCGAGCAGTTGTAATTGGGGGGTGAGGGGATGTGCTAGGAAGTCTTATATAATTACAGTATTGAACAGTAACATTTGGAGGTCAGGGACATGTCCTTACTGTCAACACATGTTTTGCAAAATGAAAAAGAGCTTTACTAGGCTTGATCTAATGTCTACACAGGTGAGTGCCAGTTCTGAGCATGACGTTATGTGTGATGGTTTACATTCCTGAAATCAGTGGTGATATCTAAAGTATAGTGGCAATGAGCTGCCTACCTTCTGGGTGAAGTTCGCACACAGGTCATGTTTTGTAAGTACAGTGTTTAAAAAAAAAAAAATTGGTAGCATGAAAACCAGGAGGCATAATATAAAAATGAGAATCTCTTGCTGTTTTTAAGGAACTCAGAGAAATTGGAGACCTAACAGGGAGTTCTCAGTGGCAGGGGTGAGGCAGGATCACTCACCATGCCTTGTCATCTTTATGTATATGTCGCCTGTATCAATCTTATTTGTGACTGCCAGAATTGCCAATAATTGGTTTTGAGGTATACTCTGCTGCTTCTTGGTTTCTTTTTGCTGGCTATAATGAATACTCCACCCAGTGCTTCTATTTCAAATAGTTGGAAGAGTATTCAGAGTTATAGAACCTATGTATTGGATTGTAAGCAACCCACCGAGCTCTCTAATACCTGAAAATTTTCAAGCCTTGCCTTTTATGCTGAACTCGCATTGTGTCTGTGTGGGGCACGGTGTGACGTCCTGGGTTCACCATGCAAGAAGAAAACAATAAAAATAGTAAAAGCACAGCCAAGCTCTCATGTGCCCTACAATCCACAACCAGTTTTCATGCCAACCTCTCTTCAAGTAATTCGTCAGTAATTCTATTTTTTAAAATGATAATAAATATTTGCACTTCTGTTTATTTACTTCTTTCTAGGACAACAAATCCATTCTTGTTCTAGCACACTAGCACATGGTAGTCAAGCCCACAATCACCTAACCTCCTGCAGGAGTGCCCAGTTTAATCAGCCCCTTCGTGCACTCACTCCCTTGCATCTTGATGCAAACATGCTGGGTGGGCCAGGGGGTGGCGGCTCACATCTGTAATCCCGGCACTTTGAGAGGCCGAGACAAGTGGATCACAAGGTCAGGAATTCAACACCAGCCTGGTCAAGATGGTGAAACCCTGTCTGTACTAAAAATACAAAAATTTGCGGGGTGTGGTGGTGGGCACCTGTAATCCCAGCTACTTGGGAGGCTGAGGCAGAGAACTGCTTGAACCCAGGAGGTGGAGGTTGCAGTGAGTTGAGATCGCACCACTGCACTCCAGCCTGGGCAACAGAGCAAGACTCTGTCTCAAAAACAAAACAAAACAAAAACCTGCTTTGCGCATAGAAGGGTCCTAATGGACAGGGTCAGATCCCTCCACTTGCTCCTCCAACAACTGCCTCCTCATCCACTTAACTACATTTGAGGGTCTATTTGTCCATTTCAACTCCATCCTTTCTGAGTGACACTAATCAAAGTTGCACAGGAAATTCTGGAGTCTGTCACAGCTCAGCTGTGCCACTGGACCTGGGTGACGTTTTACATCAGTGATTGTCACGTGTCTTACTGAGGGTCAGGGTCTGGATGACTTTGAGGACTGCAGCCTCTAAGAGGGCGGGGCTCTGAAGCACCACCTGGAGTGGTTTATACATTTTGTCTGAGAAAAATGATACTTTTTGTTGTTTTGTTACTGTTTCGAGATTTCTATATTAAATGTTGAAATATCATGCACCATCTCTCCTAACCCATTCTTCTTCCTGAATCCAAATCTAGTTCTGCTTCTCTGATTAATCAGCTACTTCTAGTATGTAAGTACTGCACAGACTTCTAAATGTCAGTAGGAAAAACAAGAATTTTAAAAATCTAACCACTTTTCATTGTTGGTTATTGCAAACATAAGGCCTCTTATACATGTCTGGGGAGGGATCCTTAGTTCAAATTGAATTCTCACTTTGTGCCAGTCTGGATGGTTTCATGAATGTCAGTGAGGATACTTTGCCAGTGTGGTTATCAAATAGAGTAAACATAAAGAAACCACTTGCTACATACTTGTATTAGGAGTTATACAAAGAACCACCATCATCTGTAACTTGAGCTCCACTGGAGTCTTAAATAATACTCAGAGAAGAGCAGCTCAGCAATGCAAGCTTCCAACACATGCCAATTTCTGCATGCCTCATTCATTATGCTACATGGACTGGCTTCCATCCCTTAATGAGAGTAAGCCCTTCAGTGTGACACTGGCATTATAAAACCAGGCACTCCTGGCCTTAGGAAATGAGATTTGCTCTGTGCTGGAAATGCATCCAGATGAACGGGCTACAAGTTATCCACTGCCTGGAGGTGGTAAGGCTCTATGAAGTTTACTAAGCCAGGCTGTTCACAATAAAGACTTTTGCAATACAAACATCAGTGTATTGAAAATACATTATAAATACAGTAAGCATTATTAATTATTTAACCTTCAGGATTCTATTATACAAAGGACTTTCTTAAAAGGAGTATTTCCTGTACATAAGAGGAGAAAATGAGACAAAATATGCATTTACACAACATGTGATACGTAGAAAGCACCAAATAAATGATTCGTTTTTGTATTTTTAGAGACAGGGTCTTGCTCTGTCACCCAGACTGGAGTGCAATGGATGGATTATAGCTCACTGATTGAACTCCTGGGCTCAAGCAATCCTCCACCTCAGATTCCCAGATAGCTAGGACTATAGGTGTGTGCCCCTAGGCCTGGTTAATTTTTTTTATTATTATTTTTGTAGAGATAGGGTCTCACTCTGTTACCTAGGCGTGGCTCGAAATCCTGGCCTCAGGAGATCCTCCTGCCTGGGCCTCACAAAGCACTGTGATTACAGGCGTGAGCCTCTGTGTCCAGCCCCTAAGAGTTGTATTTATCAAATATTTTATACAGCAAACAATGCACATTAATCAGTGTTATCAAAATTTACTCCTAAACTATATGCATGCATTTTTATCCCTCTCCCCTTTTTTTGATGGAAATATGCAATAAAGATGCATAATAGATAGATGTGTGATAAAAATGCACAGAATTTGCTCAAGGAAAGCGGCACACGGCAAGATGACATGTAAGCCAGCCATCCCATTTTTCATCCCATGCTCCTTCAAAAACGCAAAGACAACAACACACACAAAACTCCTTCAAAACCACCATAATTGAATGGTCCTTGCAAAAATCAAAGTAAAGTGTAAAATCATGGAACCTTTCCATACTCCCAGTTGTGGGAATTCCAGATACAGGACCCACTTCTACCACTGATTAGTAATAGTAACTAATGGTCATTTAGTTGGAATAGGCTAAGATTTTGCATCTGAGGATGAGGTTGGGATCCTCCCTTGGCTACTAATCAGCTGTGCGGCCCTGGCCAGGTGATCTGCCCCAGGCCCAGTGTCCTACTCTGCACATGGAGAAGGCATTACCCACCACAGCACTGCCGCCAGTGTGTAAGCTGATCTGTCTGAAGCATCTAGAACAGGGTCTGGGACTTGCTGGTGCTAAAAATGACAGCCATGATAATGATGATGATGATCTTAAGAAAGCTGTCAGAAGGCCGTCCAGGGAAGCCTGCTGCTATGGACCCAATGTCTATAAACCACCCAAATTCCTACTCTCCAGTGTGGCTGTATATGCAGATGGGGTCTTAATGGTAGTAAATGAGGGTAAGCGAGGTTATAAGGGTGGGGCCCTGGCCCAGTGGAGCTGGTGCCCTTGCAAAACAGGAAGAGATACCCCAAAGGTGTCTCTCTCTCCACCATATGAGAACACAGCAAGATGTCCACCTGTAAGCCAGGAAGATAGAGCCCACACCTGAAAATGACCTGGTTCGTGCTTTTGTCTTGAAGGTCTCCTTTCTAAAACTGTAAGAAAATACATGTGTCTTTTTTAAGCTACCCAGTCAGTGGTGTTTTGTTACAGCAGTCCAAGCTGACTAATACACCTGCCAGCTCACCAAACATGAGTAAATTGCTTTATCTCTTTAGGTCCCAGCTTCTTCTGAACACCAGGAGATGGATGACTCACAAAGCCTTGGAAGCTTGAACCTCCTACAGTTTTGTGATAACAGATGAAGGGCCTCCACCTCCTTTTCTTTCCTCAGCTGCCTGCATCACATTCTGTCCTTCCCAACAGGGAATCCCGCCACATTTGCCAATTAGTGCTCTAATCCTGTTTGTGTGTCTCCACTGCTCTGTGCCCTGAACCCCATTCATTAGAATGTCATTCATTAGGGATCAGAGATTCTGAGGACACATTGCCCAGCATCATTAGTACTAATTGAAGCCTGGATTCCTAACCTGCTGCAGAATGCTGGCCTTTTTCCGCCCAGTCTCAGGCATCACAGCTGACAAAAGGCCCTTTTTGGGTCCAGGCGCCACAGTTCACAAAAGGCCTCGGTCTATTGACATTAGCCAGCAGAGTGTGGGGCTGTCCGTGAGGGGCCAGGGAGACAGCTGCATGGTGCATGCACCGCGGTTTAAATTACCTTTGCCTGTCTACACAAGGCTTCTGCATTCTTCATGGCGGATGTCGACAGTGCCCCTTTGCCCCCTGAAAATTACCTGGAAGTTGGGGTTTGGGTTCGGATAAGGTAGCCAGGCCGAGCGCGAGTTCTCTTGGTACTTGAAGGGCCCGGCGAAGGCCTGTGCGATGGCGCTCAGGTTGAAGATGCACACAGCTGAGGCCGCGATGCTGTTCCTGGGAGCCGAGGGAGAGAGAGGAGAAGGCAATCAGAGAGCTCAGCAGCACCTGCTGACCTCCCCTCTGGAGTAGGCAGCAGCTGTGACCCGGAACAGCTTCCAGAGGTCTCAAGGCCACAGTCTCTTAAACATCCCAAAAGGATGAAGTCAGAGTGTGAATGGGACTCCCCTGTGGAGGAACAAACATCTTGGTCTAGAAGCCAGGCTAGTTAGCATTTACCACACTCGTAATTCTGTCAGCCAGGATTAATTCACTCAGCTGCAACAGAGGCCAGAGGGATTCTGAAGAGCTACCTGCTTCACCTTTCAAATTCTGGAAGAAAAAGACTTTCTTCTCCAGCAGATGGCATCTTTCATCAGCCTCAAGCAGTTCCCTTCCTGACCTAGCTGGTCACTTTGCCCAGCAGCAGGGCAAGCTGTTGTGTGTGTGTGTGTCTGTGTGTGTGTATTTTAACCTAGATATTTGTCTTGTCATCCTTTAAAAAAAAAAATCAACTCAAAGTATTTTATGAAAAGTGACTGTCTGACTCTTCATATTTTCTTTTAATTTAAAATAGATTTTAAATTCAAAGGGTCAAAGAGAAAAATCTGACATAGCACTGACATATGAAATCCTGAAGTTGTAATTTAGAATTCAGGCTCTGAAAGTAAGTCATAAATGGGAGCCCTCAGAAGGTCAGTGCCCTCTGACTAAGTATGGAAACAGCAACATTATTTGGTTAAGTAAATTCACATTTTGAACTCAGTCTGGGTTCTTGAAGGGGAAGTGGAGATAAAAGGAGAAAGCTTACATATATTTTCTCTTGCTCTGAGACAATACCACATGCACTTCTCATCCATTTTTTTTTTTCCTGCATCAAAGGAAAGGTCAAACAAACTCCAAAACTGAAATACCTACCTTCTATTTGTTTGATTTGATAAATACTGAATAGGAGCTAGGCACTATTCCAAGGACTTTACTAATTCCCATTCATTTAATCCTCATAAGGTGAAGGAAATTCACAGGTAAGGAAAACCAGGCACAGTGAGGACAAGACCCTTCCCCAGTGTCAGCCAGCTACTAAATGAGGAAATTGGACTTGAACCCCAGGCTGGCTCCAAATGTCAGGATTTCCAATCCTTTGCAATATCTCTGGGTGAAGTAGACAGGATCAGGATTCTACTTCAGCAGAGCAGACAGTAAACACATCCTTATGGAAAGGTAGGGCCTTGAGGATATTGAGCGCCTTCTGCATTTTCTCTAGAAGTCCAGCACCAAGGACAAGGCCCAGCATGATGCATACAGGACCCGGTGCTGGAAAGTAAAAGAGTGAACACCAGCTATGGGTTTGTTCAGTTTGCTATTTTTTTTTTTTTTTCTTCATTATCCCTAGAAAGAATGGGAGAAGTTAAAACACAAGGACAGGGAAGACACTGGCCTTTGAACACGTGAGTACACTTTAATAAGGAAAAGAAAACAAGTATGCTGGGGTAAGAATGGCTAGACACACGACATCCCATCCAGACGTGCCTTGGGCCAGGTGCAGAGGTAGGCAAAGCGAGGATATTATGAATAATAACAGTATCTCCTTGAGCCCCCTGCTAAGCACTTGATAGGGATCATCTAATTTCTCACACAGAACCTATAGATCCTGGGAAGACCCTGACTTACAGATCAGAAAACAGTAGCACAGAGAGGTTGCTTAGCCCAAGTCATAGGCTTCAGAGAAATGAAGCAGGATTTGTACCTGCTTTGCATGGAGCCCCAGAGTGCCAGGCGGCTTCCAGGTAAAGGAAGAACCTAATCTTCTTCCTGCTGGCATATGTTTCTCTGTTCACTACAACCACCAGGACTGAATGGGCTGACCTGGGCTCTGGTGTCACCCAGAGACTCCCCTGGATGTCCCAGTAGTTGCCAGTGTCAGCATCCTTTAATAGTGTTGTGGGAACACTTCCTCCTGTCCCCTGTGCCATCCCCTGGTGAGCACAATTGCTATAGTAGACCCCATGCCTGCCTCTCTATCCTTTCACTTGCTGTGCTCTGGGGGCAAAGGGTGAGCCTGTGTGACTCCAGTGTGCTCCTCCCTCTGCCCTGCCCCCTCTTCCTAGGATGGGATTGTCTACAGGAAGTAATTATTCACTCACTTCTACAGGGTCTTCAGACCTGTGGGCAGGCGAGGGCAGGCCAGGTCTAGATCATGACCTTGAGAATGAGTTGGCTTAAAGCTGGAATCAGTATGAACAAGCTCACTTGGATGACATACCTGTAGCCACCTGTTGCAACCTGGCTTCTATCAGCAATCAAGGTAAAAATTTAGAAGAGCAATAAAAAAACCTACCCCCCACAGGAACTTTACTATCTGTATATCCATATCTATACATAGTAATACTTTACTACAATCTCTACACTATAAACAACTATAATGGTGAGCACCATTTTTAGATATCTAGGAAAAAAGCCAAATCTTTAGAGACTCCACTGTAGCAGCACACCATTTCCTTCAGTCCAACCCATACTCAAGTGATTGAGAAAACTACACAGTCATGCTAGGGACAGAAGGAGTCAGAACGGTTATCTTTTCCCTGTTACTCTAGAGCTGAGAAACCTTGATGAATGTACAGAGGCAAAGCAATATTCTAAGCCCTGAAGCTCAGCCCAGTATTAAACAGCTTTCTAATTCATAATATCTCTGATCCTCATTTTCTTTCCATTTGAAGCAAACGTTGTCTGAGACACGAAAAGGAGGTGGGAAATATTGTGACATTTGAAATGGGCATATTAGAAATGCATTCCCAAGACCTAACACAAATTAGTATTCCAAGGAGAAAGGGGAGAGGTGATGCTTCTATCTCTAAAAATACAGATTCTGTACATTGGGTGACTTCTGACATGATGGGAATTTGCAACACTAAACAAATAGTCCAGAATAGTCTGAAATTTATTTTTGCAACTATCTAAATTGACCATATACCATCTTGGAATGTTTCAGGCATGGTACTTTTATAACTTCTGAAATTGGTGTTTTGTTTTGTTTTGTTTTGCCCAGAGCCAGGGGAATGAGGAGCTAAGTAAACCAGACTCTCCTTGTGCATAAAACTGATGTCAACTGAGCAAATGCACACTTACCTTGTGCGACCTACATTAGTTTTTAAACAAGGTTTTGGAAAGAAAATCAACTTCAGAAACTGTAGATTGATTTTTTAAAAGAAACTTATCAAAGAGAAGAAATAACCTCTGGGTTGAAGACCAGATTTACGAAAACAAATATGGTCATGGGGAGTAAAGGGTATGTGTGAAGCCATCCAAACTAGCCTTACTTTTCTAACCTCATGTCAGAAAGAAGACTCTTCATGGGGGGTAAAAGCTGTTACTAAGCAAATATTAACACCCAAGTTAAGCAGTTGAGAGACCAGGAAGAGAAGGTTAATGAGGAAATAAGCTGCAGGTAAAGTGACGTTTTAGCAAGGCCACTCGTGGGCAGGCATCTGATGCCCAAGAGATGAAAAAGTAAATTAAAACACTTAGGAAGCAGAGAGGACATCCTAGGGTGACCAGCTGTCCTGGTTCACCCAGGAATAAGAGGTGTCCTTAGTTACAGGGCTGTCATCAGTGCTAAAACCAGGATAATCTCAGGCAATTCAGGACTTTTGGTCATCCTACCTCATTTATCAGCACTTCCAACCCAACTAGATTTGGATCCTTTACTTTGGATACAAATATTTGGCTTTTGCTTAAAGTGTTAAGTCACAAGACGAGAGATTTCAAATCAGAACCCATAGTGTAGGATCAGCAGCACCACAGCCAATGTGTAGGAAAAGTGATGCTCAGAGTCTCAATGTGATCCTTGGTTCCTGGGTTTGGCATGTGCTCCTGTTGAGTCTTACACAGCATATCAGCTAAGGATGGGAAATAACTTTGGGGACATGTGATAGTCCACTAGACTAAGAATGAAGGAGATCAGAAAACTTCATAGGCTTAAGCCAGCCCAAATATTGTTCATTCTAAAGTTAGGAGTATCTCCCTGTCCCACCCCCAAATAAAACATACTATAATTTTATAAAAATATTTTAAAAGTATAATTGACATAAAATGCAGCTATGGAAAATGTGCCTTTCAAATATGAGCAAGGTTTAAGCAAGAATCATGTTATCTCAAAGATTTCAGATTCTCCAGACAACACTATTTTCATTATACACAAATGCATGACTTGCATATAGAAAAAAATATATGTATAATATGTACCAGTATTTCAAAAAGTGTCCAGAACACAATGGCAAATCAGGAAGGAGCAATTTATAGTAGAATAATTTAATGTCACTATATCCTAAAGATTGACACAAACTTTCTTGATTTGGAGTATTTTTCCTAATACCAGTCTCACAAATCACGTATCTTTGTCTAAAGGTAGTTCATTGAAAAGTCCTTTTTTTTTTTTTTTTTTTGTCTGTTTAGCCCAGTAAAATAAGAAAGATTTTCTTTAAAGCAAATTTAAAACCTCAGAGGTCAAAGAACAAAAGACTTATTCAGAATGAGTGAGAGAGAGGGGAGAAAAATTATTTCAAGTTACATACACATTGGTGGTAAAGATGCCATAGATCAAATCCAGCTCAGGCAGGAAGAAAGTACTCTGCAATTCGTTGTAGTAAAATGGGACTTCCCCAGGACGGGAGCAGTTCAGGCGAGCCTTCATGAATGTGGTCCAGGTGTCTTCCAGCAGGAAGCGCCCACCAATATCATTCTTGCACACCCGGGCAGCTCTGGAGAACACTGTTTTCCCACAGTCATGCTCTACTGCATTTTCTCGGAAAAAGAAGTAGGTAAAATTTCCGATGTCATAAGATGACACAAAGTTTGGCTCTGGAAAAAACAGAAAAGAGGGAAAATATCTCAACATTCGTGTCATTCCCTTTTGGTCTTGCCTGCTCAGTACTTTATCCAAAGAGACATGGTTTTGTTTAGATAACACCTGGTTCCTATAGGGCAACTGGGAGGCCCTGTGAGCAGCTTCATGATCTACACTGTTGGGAAACTCAGTGTCATACACAGATTCTACATAATGGGAAGGCACTAGTATGAGTGCACACTCAAGTATCCTGAGCTAAATTAGGGCTCAAGTTAATGTGACGTTAATACCATCAAACATTGGCAGCAAATATTTGCAGTACATTTTAGAGCAATATGTATTACTTTATTTGCAAATTCTTACATAACCTTCAGAAAGAGAGGGAGAAAATAGGATTAAAAAGATGAAATGTGACTCAGAATATAGCAGTCTACAATCCTATTTGTGTGCAAGACAACAAAATTATTTGACTTAACTTATATACATTCCTGTGACTTTGACATAAGGTATGTGCTTTTACTAAGGACTTTAAAACTGTTTTCATTGCTGGGAACGAAAATAAAGACTAAAACTGCAAGGTGTTTCTGGAATTAGCTTTAGCAATTTCTGTTACTATGGTGACCATGGAACGGTGAAAAACAACTCTGATTTTCTGATTTCTGGGTTGCTTGGTAATACATTTAGAGAAGGGAAGAGTATTGGGATGGAGACACTGCTTTGTAGTTTTCTGGTCTCACAATTAGCTTTAAAATGGGGATAAAGAAATGAGAAAATTATGACAAAGCCTTTACTTAATCACCAAGCTCATTAGGACTTTAGGAAACATACATTATCAACTGAATTTTACATAAAGCATTTGAAGTTTTAGCTTCCTAACCTCCAGTTTGAAACCAGTGATAACAGAGATAGTACACGTTGAGACACACATGCTCCCTAATATTTGCTTTTAAAAATCTAATCACAAGGTTTTATTCTTCCCTATTTCTAAATGCTATTCATTCAATCAGCAAGTATCTTAATTTTATGGTGCAAACCAGGATAAATATAGCAGTAACCTTTGGTGTCCAAAATTAATGGAAAGATACAGACAACAAGTATATTCACAAAGGCACATTTTCAGGGACAATTAGTTTGTTGGGGCAATTCAATTGGCCTTGCACTTTTCCAGATACAATTGCATTGCAATAATAACATGCTACTGGCAGGACAACTAAAATATGTGTGGCTGCAAGATAAGCCATTAATGTTAAGAGTAAGACACATAAACGGAATCATCTAAGGTCTGAAATGCAGAAGTTGACTTCAGACATTGACAAAGGGTTGGCATTGACTACTCTGTTATTCTGTCCAGGAAAACTATTGTAAATTTTCAATCAATACCTATATTTGATATTTTCACAAAATGTTTTAATTTAATCCAACTTTACATTTTTAAAATGTAACAAATATTCTAAATGGTTTATGTATGATACTTTTCCCTTCAGTACAATACATTGTTAAGTCATTGAAGTATATCAAGTAATATACTGAGGTGATTTTAATTTATAAACTGTCAAACATATTCTTAAGTCACTATTGCTTTCACCCTAAATGACTATTAAAAAAAAAAACTTGAATTGCATAACATTGTAAAAGATGGAGGTTAGATATCTTTACTATAATAGTACACTTTAATATCCTGGAGAGATGCTCACAAAAACAGCAGATTACACATCTGTCATTTGTGTTTTGGGAACATAAAGAAAATACTGGGGGCGGGCGGGGGGCAGTTAAGTTTGTGTTCACTGTAAGTCTCCAAAAAAGAATTACTTGATAAAGCAGGCCCCAAAAGCAAAGATATGAAACAATTTCAAAACCATGTGTAAAGAAAATAATCACTGGCATGTCTAATTCTAAAGAAGAGGCTAAATTATTTTGGAATGGGTCCTGTACCCTGGCTAAACTAAACTAGAGTTTGGGAATTGTACTAAAACAAGCAAAAACAACAAAAACAGCAACAAGAAACCCTACCTAAAGTGGGGAAAACAAAGAGAGAAGGCGTAAGAGTCCAAAGGTGTCTAGCCTGGGACTTAGGTTACCAGCACACATACAGGAGGCTTGAGGCAGAGTCCACCAAGATTTATCAAATATACTCACTACTACCCACTTCTGCTATTAACTTGGGGACAAATGGCATGAAAACCACATAGTAAATAGCTCCAGTTTCTCAGAAGTCCTGAGCCAAAAAATAAGAAGATACAAAGGAAGAAAGATCTTTTATGGTTTCCAGCTGAAGGCTGAGTTTATAATAAAACAGCTAATATCTGTAGAATGTTAATTCTTGCACCAAGATCTGTGCTTGGTGCTTTATATTCCCATTGAACTCACAAGAATCACAGAGCTAGGTGCTGTGCTATTCTTCCCATTTCATAGATGAGGACACTAAAGCCCAGAGATTTAATAACTTGTCTAAATTCACGTAACTAGCAATGGCAGAGGGGGATGGAAAGTCCTGAATCCATTAGACCAGGGGTCACCAACCCCCAGGACATGGACCAGTACCAGTCCACGGTTTGTTAGGAGCCAGGCCACACAGCAGGAGGTGAGCAGCAGGCAAATGAATGTTACCTCCTGAGCTCTGCCTCCTGTCAGATCAGTGACAGCATTAAATTCTCATAGGAGCGGGAACCCTGCTGTGAACTGTGTATGTGAGGGATCTAAGTTATACACGTCTTATGGGAATCTAATGCCTAATGATCTGACGCAGAACAGTTTCATCCCTAAACCATCCCCTCTATCCACCCCCAGTTGATGGAAAACTTATCTTTCATGAAACTGGTTCCAAAAACTTGGTGCCAAAAAGTTTAGAGACCACTGCATTACACTATACTGAAAAAAAAAATAAACAGTGGTTGCAAAAACAAAACAATCAATTAAATGCTAGCAATATTCAACAGGATTTGACTTTCTGCTTTAGAAAAACAATGGTAAGCTCTTGGCTGGACAGTCATCTTTACACAGCGAGTGGTAAGCAGGTTTACCTAGGAACAGTCTGAGGGGGGTTTCAGAACCAACTAGAGAGGCAATAAATGATGAGATGAAACTTTAAACCACAGCTATCACGGATGTCAGGAATGACACAGAAAGAAGAAAAAGTGGGAGGAAGAAGAAACAATTTAAGGACTTATTAAACAAGAACATTGTTGGAAAGTGTTTGACCCAACTCCAAAGGGTGTTTCAAGGAGGGCCCACCACAGCCTCAGACAGCCAGTAAATGACTCTCGGGAGGTCATTCCATACCCTGTGTCTGTTCCAGCAAACCACATCCGCTTTTGCAGATAAGGACAAAACTGAGTAATGGTAGGCAGATTGATGCACAGTTTCCTCTTTCCACAGAGAGCCTCCACCATGTCTCCAAACTACCCTGAATCAATGTTATAAGATCACAATGTGCATTTTAGATAGAAATGTTCAAATGCAGGTTTTCCTTTTGGTTTGCAAAAACAAGAGAAGAATTTGTATTCCAAGTGTAGTGAGTGCTGTTTGCTAATTCACCATGCAGTGCAGGTCGTGCTGGTCAGGGAGTGAGACTGCATTTGGTAACACATCCTGTGGGCCTACACTGGTCCTTCAGGATGAGGGTGGACCCCTGACTGTGTGACCTGCCATTAACTAGGGAAACACAGTTTCTTGAAAAGTAGAGTCTCTTGAAATTCGGCGAGCATCCTGTTCCTTTTTCAAAGACAATAAAAAAGTGGGAATAATTGTAAAACAGACAGTCAAATAGCTCTTATATTTATTGATAGAAATTTGGAAGTAGGTGATGTTAGAGTCTTGCCAGGCAGGATGATAAGATGAATTTTGTTTTCCTTCCATTATTTAAGTTCTGTCTTTTCTCAAAATGCAATTCACCACAAACTAGTTTCTGTCACTCCTGAGTGAGCTGAACAAGTCAGAAGGAAAATCAGGCCTTTTCTTCTTGTGTACAATGGATAGGAGTGCATGAAAGAGAGATCTCAGGTGTGCTGCTGACTGCATCACAGGAAAAACAGGCGCGTCAGCCGCTATGTAAATACATGCATGGAGAAACTGTCTTTTCTAATGTTTGTAAAACAGACTGAGTTATGTATTACAGTGTTGTACAAAATATATCATGTTAATAAGAATTATTCTTCACGATATAAGAACCATTCTTCATGATATAAGAACTTTTATTTTGCATGTTTTCTTACCCAATAGTGACCATACAGATAGGACTAGGAGAAGTGACTCACCATATATGTAATTACAAGTGATGCGAAGAAAAGCATCAAAAATTTTGAGATTTTGACCACACAAAACCAAATACTGAGCATCCAAATGAAGCCTCCCATTCTATATTCTTTCTATTCCAATATCTAAAGCATCAATGTGGGGGTATACCATATTCAAATGGCTCGATCTGATCATTGATATAAAAATATTTGTCTACAATGAGAGTGAATATTAAAGGCACAAAGGAATCCCAACTCTACAAAAATCTTACTAGAATCAAAATCTATTATAAATTATTTTGCAGTCAAAAGTGGCCTTGTGACACACTTGCCAAAATCAGGCTGAAAAAAGCCTGTACTCGATGCCTATGGCTCTGCCCTGGCTGGACCGTTGACATCTGATATTTTATGTTGTTGCATCTGACAATCAGACCTAGTTTGCAAAGCTGTAAACATTAAACGGGCTGATGCATAGTAGGATGCCAATAAATGGTGGCTATTATTATTTTGGCATAATGTACAGGCATTTTCCAGCCTGACTTTGGCAAGTATCACACAAAGTGGCTTTTGACTGCAAAATAATAGTCACCATTTACTTACTCTCAATGTCCCTTGCAATAATTTCTATTGAACAGAACTTCACATAATGATAATGATCAAGTATATATATATATACTTGATATATATATATATAAAGCTTAAAGGTGATCAGAGTTTTAGGATCATAAATAAGCCATGCTGAATTTTGTTTGTTTGTTTGTTTTGAGACAGAGTTTCACTCTTGTTGCCCAGGCTGGAGTGCAATGGTGCGATCTCAGTTCACTGCAAACTCCGCCTCCTGGGTTCAAGAGATTCTCCTGCCTCAGCTTTCCGAGTAGCTGGCATTTCAGGTTTTTGCCACCACACCTGGCTAATTTTGTATTTTTAGTAGAGACAGGGTTTCTCCGTGTTGGTTAGACTGGTCTTGAACTCCCAACCTCAGGTGATTTGCCCACTTCAGCCTCCCAAAGTGCTGGGATTATAGGTGTGAGCCACGGCACCTGGCCTACCATGCTGAGTTTTTAAATAGCAAGCTATTTCACAAAAATAAGATGAGTTAATGGAAACAATATTCAGAGGTGACACACAGCCAGCAGTTTTCTGTTCCTAAGTTGTTAGTATCAGTCGCTACAAAATGCCTTCCACAAGCATTGCCAGATTTTAGACCCTCTTTTTATTGGGTACACTGTTTCCATTGTCATAGTTCATGGAGATAAAACTGCTGTAGAAGCTTCCAGGGCAAATATATTTTTATCTAGGTATTCATTAAAATTAAAAGCTGATAACTTAAAATTAAATGAAATTAAACAGGTTAAAAGCTATTGGTAGGCTAAAGTTCTTTTCCTGAGGTTTCTACTAAAAGACAGATGATAATGATTGATAGATAGATAGATAGATTTCAATAGATGGATGCACACGTTTGTGTCTGTGTATATGTGTGTATCACATATGTGAGTATAGAGATATATGTATAGATGGCTCAATACCTCCACCTACTGGCTGTGTGAACTTAGTCACATTATTTACCAGTATATTTCCTTTGTTTTCTGTTTTTGAATAACAATAGCAACATCCAACATGGAGTATCATTGTGAGAATCAAAAGCACTTGGCTGGTAATTATCAAAATACAGATCTCTATTTATTGAAAATGACTCCATAAATTAATGTAAACACACGTGTGAGTAAATATCATCAGTATTTAATTAATAAGATAACTCATTGAGTATGCATTCTGTGTATCAAATTAAAGTCTACACTTATTCCATCAAGACTGAAATCAAACACGGTGGCAGAGCCAGCCAGAGTACTGTTCCAGGCACTTCCTCACTGCCCCAAGGGGCAGTCCTGGCCACTGGGTACTCCTTAGTAAACTGATAGACACAGCCCCTGTGCCCTCAAGAGCAGTGTGAGGAGACAAACAAGACAGATCAACAAGTGCTTACAGTGAGGACAAGGGTACGGAGGGCCAGGGCGGGCAGGAGAAACAGAGATCAGAAAGGAGAGAATAGGGAAAAGGCACGGGTGAGGCTGAGAAGGGGCCACTCAGACAAGGATGGGGGAAGAGAACATCCCTGCCAGAAGGAGCAGCCTGGGAGAAGACCATTAAGCATGGCAAGGAATGAAATGAAGCCACAGTCAGGATCAAAGGGATCAACAGGACAGGAGGTGGAAAGCCAGGCAAGGCCAGGAGCCCATAACAAGGAGTATGGATTTCAACTGCCATTGGAGAGACACCAAAGAGTTTTAAAGAAAAGCTTATCATTCCATTTCCTGGGTGTGTAGTGTGGGATGGGGTGGGGAGTTGGAGTCAAGCACATCCTTGGTAACTATCTACACAGCAATCGGGGCCTTGCATCCCCAGGTGTGTCACTCATTGAGCCCCTTGACAGAAAAAAAGTTATTGCTAAGATCCTTGCAGTAGGACTGGAAAGACAGTTTCAGCACATTTGATTCCTTCCTTCTTCCTGGGGAATATGACCCATTGAAAATGCATTACTTTCATGAATTTGCTGATTCAAATAGGAACCACTTGTACCATGGCGACACGGGCTGGTTTCCCCTAAATGAGAAGCACCACTTCTGTATACCACCCTACAAGACCAAAACTCACACCTACAATTCTCCATATCTTTGGGTCTATAGGAGTTTCATTAACTGGATATTTGTCTCAATGTTCTAGCTTAAAGTGACAGACTTTAGTGTCTACTCTGCTCTTATTCCATTCCAAGCACGTAGCCCTCTCTTATAAAAGTCTGCCAAATCACACATTCCTATTAGTGATACATAATTTCATGAATATTTGTGAAAATTGCCAAAACACAAAATTTCTATTTGCCATGTTCATTTTTTCTGATGCCATTTTAAATTTACAGATTCACTTCTTGGAAGAATGAATCATTTTATCTGCAAGATCAAATTCATACTTATGAGTTTTTTAATTGGAATGTTAAATTTAAAAATCTGGTAAATATTTTAACACCTAAAAATTATGTTAAAAGACTGAAAGGAAACCATGTAAGATTTTACTGAAAGAAGACATTGAGCTCCAACGTTATTCAGTTTTTATCATCCTTCTTCCCAATAAGCTACTGCAGAATAAGGAAATGTGCATGACGGCTCTGGCTTTGTCTCCTGAGTTGATCTGAGCTGGGGCAAACGGAGGACCAAGACACAGGGAGCCGACTTCCCAATATGTGGCAGTGAGTGAACAAATGTCAGAGGCCCTTGACTGGGGTCAATAAAAAGTTCAATAGAATAATATAGAGACAAATTTATAGAAACACATAAAACTGGGCATTTTAGAAACAAGATGACAAGATGATTTATGCTAGAAACTGGGATGCTTTTAAGAAGGAAAGGAGGCAACATGAGTCACCAGGCAAGGACATCAAGAGGGATTCAAGACCATCACTAGGAAACTGCCAGAATCTCTAGACAATGAACATTGAGCCATTTCCCAACTGTTTTATCTGTTCTAGTACATGTCTGCCTGAGATCTTCTCTACAGTGAGGCATCCCTTCTTGTAGTGGATTTATTTTTTATGACGTTTCCCTGACTCGTGTATATACAGTTCATGCAAGTATCCTCATAATGTGGTAGTAGGAGAAGGAAAGATTCATTCATCCCTTTTCTTTTGGAATGTGCACATTAAAATTCAAAGGTAGTAAAAGACCTTTGGCAAGTGTATTGACAAGTGTACTGGCAAGTGTAGAAGCTTCTTCACACGATTGGAGAGGACCTGTGGCTCCCCAGCTTTTAGGCCCTCTGTGCTTGATGTACAGGATGGAGCGATACGGTGTTTTCAGAGCACCATAAGAACTGACTCCTTATGTCACTTAACGACACTTTTGTACCCATAAAGATCTGCATTAAATTATCACACAGGCTCTTCTACTTTGGGTTTAATAACCCCAGTTTATTGCATCATGTATGCAAGTCTATAACAATCAAGAAAAGGCTCTCAACTTTTTCCAGAGTCCACATACCCCTCTTCCATGGCAGCTCATGCATGAAAATGTGGGCACTGGGAGAGAGAGATGGAGGCTATTTGTAACACTGGTATTTCCTAAAATGCCAACTAAACAAAAGGAAGGTCAGCAGCTTGTAAAGAAGGAAGGAGGCAAGCTCTGGAGTGGATCTGTTTTCAAGCTCTAGCTCAGGTATGCATCAGGTATGGCCTGTGTTCAGGGGGCAAGTCCCTCTGAGCCCCACGGTGCTCATCTGTAGGAGGAGGATAATGCAATCTCCCTTAAGAGATTGTAAGAAGGATGGCAGATGACATGGGTTTGGAGCCTCCCATCTACCTGGCATATTATAAATAGCCATTGTGACTCTTCCTTGTGGGTGGTGTAATAACTACAAGTAACAGATACTCTAATAAGTGTATGGACAGGCAGGCGATATGCATGGAGGTCATTGATTTAAAATGATTTCTGACCTACAAAGATAATAGGATTAGATTCACAGCACGATGTCCGAACTGCAGCCATCCCACAAGGCATAGGCAATTGGCAATGCCGGCTGACAGGCTCGATCAGGCCTGAATATTAGAAGAGGGCATCTCATTGTGCTATGTCACATGTCACACAACTTTGCTCAATATACTTTCCATCCATGTTGTCTCATCCTCACCCTAGCAAGTTTAAACTTGAATGAGATATCAGCCTTGCACTTGTAATGCTGAAAAGAACTTATTTTTCACAAGAGCATTCTTTTTAAGCATCTCCCCAGGTGCTTATTTGGAAAAAAAAAAAAAAAAAAGGAAACCAACACTAGGCTGCTGACTATGCAGTCTTGATTCTATTCTGGCTTTACAGAGCTTCTAGGCTGCTGACTATGCAGTCTTGATTCTATTCTGGCTTTACAGAGCTTCTTCTTTTTCTTTACAGGTACTTGCATTTTGGTACCCATATTCACTTCATTCCCCCATTTGTCTTTGTTTTGCTTGTTCTCTGACCTCTACTTCCATTTTTGAATTTCCAGCTGTAGTGAATCTTGTCAGTTGAGAGAGCACCTCTTACAGACCAGTCACAGCTCCAGGTACTATGCTGTGTGTATCCTACCAAACAGGCTCTCACTGTCTCCAGGGTGGAGCTCAACAAAGTCACACCAGCCTGGCTGTGCTCAGGCTGTTTGGAGTCAGCACCTGGTCCCAAGGAGAAGCATTGAGCTCCCCAAAGCACCTCTCTTCAGGACAAGCAGAAACAATTTCTCCTTGACTTAAGTAAGCATGGAGGAGATTTTCATCCTCCAAGTAAATTATCATTAATCATTAGAAGGTTAATAATTGCATTTTAAAGACCTCAAGAGTCTACTTAATGCTTGAGTAACACCATCAATGTATTTCAGACCAACAGAATTTAACATTGTTGCCAAAAGAATTTTCTCAACTAGAATTATAATAGCTCATAAAAAATGATACCGTTGAAAAGAGAATGCTTGTGGATTTCAAGTGAGTTCACCTCCACATGAAATCCTGGCCGAAACCTCAGAGACTGCAGGACACTGTGGAGTTCCCTGGGAGAACCCAGTGGGACAAGTGCACATTTCCACCAGAGAAGGAAAGCCAGCAGGTCTCTGAGTATTAATAAGTCTACGTGGCTTAGATGTTCATGCTGAGTTATTAAGGCTCATTTAGGAGTTAGTTTTTCCAAGTTCCTACTGAAGATTTTCCTCTGTGTGCAAGCACATAGTTCCTTCAGAACTCACAAACTCAATTTGCACAATATTAATTTGGAAATGTATTTTCACATTTTCATGGGTTTATTGTTTCCCCAACTTGACTGCCAGTTTCTTGAAGGCAAGTTTTATTGCTTCTCTATTTCAAGCATCGACCATTAAACATTTATTATCCTGCCTTACAGTAATCATTTCATACAGTTATTAACGATTAATATTTTAATGCATTAAAGCTGTTAAGGTATTTCTCTAAACACATAAATTTGTTTTAAGAGCAACTTTGGCACAGGGGAAAATATGACTTTGAAATATATTCATTACCAAACACATAACTTAATGTTCCAGATTCATCCAGAATGTTATCCAATTGATTGTACTGCCTTTGAAAAATGACAATAAATAATGGCTGAAAACAGGGGTCCAAGTGAGATGGGGGCTCAAAGGGAAGATGTTATAAATTTTTGGACCTGGTTCAATTTCAAATATGCATATCTGTGTTTTTGTTGCTGTTTAATTCTAATGTATAATTAGTAGAACATTCTCCCATGTTTAACATTATTCATATTTCTGCTATTTGTGAAGTGTGCTAATCTCTTACGCATTCAACAAATATGGATTAATCCTGATCTATATTTCAGACACTGAATAAGATGCTAGCACACAAAGAGGCTTCCACAGAGCCCCTGCCCTTAAGGAACTCATAAAATAGTGGCGGTAACAAAGAAGTCAACTATCTACCCATTGTCTTCGTCCATTCCAGCTGCTGTAACAAAAATACCATAAACTGGGCCGCCTATAAACAACAAACATTTCTTTCTCACAGTTCCGGAGGCTGGGAAGTCTATGATCAAGGCACCAGCAGACGTAGTGTCTCGCAAGGGTTTGCTTTCTGGTTCCTAGCCGGCACCTTCTCACTGTGTCCTCACAAGGTGGGAGGAACGAGGGAGCTCTCTGGGGTCTTGTTTATGCGGGCACCAATCCCATTCATGAGGACTCCACCTTTATGACCCAATCAGCTCTCAAATGCCTCACCTTCTAATACGATCACCTTGTAGGTTTGATTTCAGCCTACTACTTTTGGAAAGACATAAACGTTCCAACCATAGCACCATTTAACTCATTAATTAGAAAAATAGCCATTGAGTGCTTACTTTAATGCCAGCACTGTTGTAAGCATGTGGGACCCAGGAGTAAGAGAAAGACATAAGCCCTGGTCATTGGGAACTTTCACTGTAGTGGCGGGAGGAGACAACATTATAGCTGAGTCTAAAGCCGAACATGGTAAGAAGAGCCAAGAGGGCTAGATAGGAGGGAGCTGTGATCTGAAATAAGGTGGTGAGGCGTGGGTTCCATTAAGAAGATGGCATTTGAGCAAAGACTCAAAAAAGATGGGAGAGTTGACCAGATGGGTTTTCTGGGGGAAGAGCTTTCCAGGCAGAACAGGGGCCAGCAAACTGTAGCCCATGGGCCAAATCCTACCTGCTGTCCATTTTGTGAATAAAGTTTTATTAGCACCCAGTCACACTCATGCATCCATAGACTGTGAAGACTTTCATACTATGATGGCAAGATGAAAAGATGCAACAGTGGCCATGTGGACTGCAAAGTCTAAAATATTTATTCACTGGCCCTTTATAGAAAAGTTTGCTGAGCCCTGAAAGGCAAGGAAGAACCAGAGGCACTGTGTGGCATTTCAGAGGCTAAAGCCAAGAGAGCACATAGATGAGAACGGGAAGGGAACAGGAGGGCCATGGCAGCACTCTGGCTTTCTCTGCAGGTAAAATGGGGGCTCTCATAAGGTTAGGGCAAGAGACTAACCAAGAGCTCTGGTAGTATGGGAGAAAGTGCAGTCTTGAACAGTGTGAGAAAGGGATGGAACAGATCCACCAGAGACTGGGGAAAATGGAAATTTAAACTAACCTAACTAGGAGCCAGAATTAGCCAGGAGGCAAAAATCAAGGGAAGTGAGGACAAAATAATCACAAACTGCAAAGCAACATGGTAAGGAAGGCAGAATGCTCCCAGGAAACTGCACATGGCTCCTGAAAGACACTAAGCATGCATGCGGGAAAAATAGCAGGAGCCAGGGCTGTAAAAACAGGCAGAGCCAGATCATAGCAGCCAGGCAAGAGGAAACAAGAGGAAATAGGCAGAACCCACAAAGGCTTCCAGAGCTCAGGCCAGGCCTGCTGGCCCTCTCCAACCCAGCTTGTGCTGACTACTGACAGCACCTCCCACCATCTGGGAGCCCCTGCACAGGTGCAGAGGATCGGGGGCAGGGAGTGTGTATTCATCAGTATATAAATAATAATGCTGGAAGTGTCATAAGAATTTGTACCTGGAACTGCAATATAAAATCCAAGGGACTTAGCTTGCTAAAGGCAGATTTTTAGAACCATACCAGATATTTCTGATGGGTTTCTGCAAGATGTGGTGGAAAGGTTAGAAGTCTGGTAGGTCCTTACTCAGGGATCTCTGTATCATGGCCAGATGTCACCATGGAAAAGCCAGTACCATCATTTGCCTGAAGATTAGTTCTGGAACTCTGGCTCCTGGGGTTGCAAAAGGCCATAGCCTGTCATGTTCTGCCCACATGTTCTGATGATGCATGCTTCGTGCCTCTGTGCTCATCTTAGGCTCGATTATGAGAGCACTCATTTCTGCCATCCTTCCCTGTAGTCTTTTGAGATAGTAATTCAGATGTAGAATAAGCAACACAAGATCGAGCTCACTGTTGAGCTCAAGCATCAGCAATGCTTAAGAGTTTTAGCGTTGTTCAATTCAACAATGAATCTTGACTTGCTGGGTCTTGCATTCTTGAGTTTTACAGAGGAGAGAAGCACCCCTTCCCCAGAGACATAGGGACAGGGAGGGATGCAAAGCAGCAGTTTAAGTGAGTGCATTGTCCACAGCGGTACTCTAGAGAGAGGAAGAAAGAATCACAAGTAAAACAGCCCTCTGCCTGGGGCAAAGCAGACAGGAGATTGCCATCCCTACCTGAGGACTTATGATTCTCGTGGGAAACAAGAAGACAACCCCATCTGCTAACAATGGGAATGATATGGCTGAGATGGGAAGCCTGAAAACTAAACGGGTTTACTAGCAGTAGAAAAAAGCATTAAGACTGTCATCAGAAAATAAGATGTTGTGACTTCAGACTTCAACAGTTGAGCACTTCTTCCTTTGGACAGTGTTATAGTTTAACTGTACCCATCCCCCAACCAAGAAATATGTTGACGTCCCAACCCCCAATTTTCATGAATGTGACCTTATCTGGAAACATGGTCTCTGCAGATGTAATAAACTTCAGATATTCCAACATGACTGGTATCCTTATAAGGAAAGGAGAATTTAGACAGAGGCACAGGAAGACAGCCATGTGAAGATGGAGGCAGCCATAGGAGTGAAACCATCATAAGCCAAGGAGTGTCTGGGGCTACCAGAGCTAGAGGACATAACCATGGTTCTCCCCTCAAGGATTTGCAGAATGCATGGCCACGCTGGCACCTTGATTTTGGACCTTTGGCCTTTAGCACTTTAAGACAATACATTTCTGGTAGTTTCTGATGGTTATTTTTATTTCTGTGGGGTCAGTGGTAACATTTTCTTCTTCATTTCTAATTATGTTTATTTGGATCTTCTCTCTTTTCTTCTTTATTAGTGTAGCTAGTAGCCTATCTTATTAATTTTTTTTCAGAAAACCAACTCCAGGATTCACTAATCTTTTGAATGAGTTTTCATGTCTTGATTTCCTTCAGTTCAGCTCTGATTTTGATTATTGTCCAGATGAACACTGTGGGGCTCAGAGAGATTTGCCCTTTAAACACAGGCCATATATGATGCATACCTGAGCTAGGACTTTGGGCTTGATTAGGTCCTGTTTCTTCTAGCTTTGGGGTTGATTTGTTCCTGTTTCTCTAATTCTTTCCTTTGTGATGTTAGCCTATTAATTTGAGATCTAACTTTTTGATGTGAACATTTAGTGCTATGAATTGCCCTCTTAACACTCCCTTAGCTGTGTCCCAGAAATTCTGGTATGTTGTATCTTTGCTGTCATTAGTTTCAATGAACTTCTTGATTTCTGCTGTAATTTCATTGTTTACACAAAAGTCACCCAGGAGCATGTCATTCGATTTCCATGTAGTTACATGGTTTTTGGAGTGATTTTCTTAGTCTTGACTTTTATTTCTATTGCACTGTGACATGAAAGTGTGCTTGGTATGATTTTGGTTCTTTTGTAGCTTCTGATGATTGTTTTATGTCTAATTACGTGGTCAATTGTAAAGTATGTAGCATGTGACAATGAGAAGAATGTATGTCCTGTAGTTTTTTGGTGGAGAGTTCTGTAAATATGTATCAGATTCATTTGGTTCAATCTTGAATTCAGGTCCTGAATATCTTTGTTAATTTTGTGCCTTGACGATCTGTCTAATATTATCAGTAGAGTGTTAAAGTCTCACATTACTATTATGTGAGTCTAAGACTAATTGAAGATCTCTAAAAACTCTGAAAATGTATGAATCTGGGTGCTTCTGTGTTGGGTGCATATATATTTAGGATAGTTAGGTCTTCTTGTTGAACTGAATCCTTTACCCTTCTTTGCCTTTTTGATCTTTGTTGGTTTGAAGTCAGTTTTGTCTGAAATTAAAATGGCAAAACCTGCTTCTTTCTCTTTTCCATTTGCTTGGTAGATTTCTTTTCTAACCCTTTATTTTGAGCCTATGGGTGTCATTTCATGTGAGACAGGTCTCTTGAAGGCAGCATACTATCGTGTCTTCCCTCTTTATCCACCTTGCCACTCTGTGCCTTTTAAGTGGAGCATTTAACCTGTTCACATACAAGATTAGTATTGATATGCATGGATTTGATCCTGTCATTATGTTGTTAGCTGGTTATGATGTTGGCTTGCTTGTGTGGTTGCTTTATGGTGACACTGGTCTGTGTGTTTAAGGGTGGTTTTGTATTAGCTGGTAGCAGTCTTTCCTTTCTATATTTAGTGCTCCTTTCAAGATCTCTTGCAAGGCAGGTTTGGTGGTAACAAACTCACTAAACATTTGCTTTATCTGAAGAGAATCTTATTTCTTCTTCACTTGGGAACCTTAGTCTAGCTGGATATGAATTTTTTGGTTGAATACTTTTTTTTAAAATTTAAGAATGCTGAATATAGGCCCCCAATCTCTTCTGGCTTGTAGGGTTTCAGCTGAGAGGTCCACTGTTAGCCTGATGGGATTCCCTTTGTAGATAACCTGCCTTTTCTCTCCAGCTGCCTTTAACATTCTTTCTTTCATTTTGACCATGGGAAATCTGATGACTGTGTGTCTTGGGGATGATCTCCCTGTGTAGAATCTTGCAGGCATTCTCTGTATTTCCTAAATTTGACTGTTGGCCTCTCTAGCAAAATTGGGGAAGTTTTCATGGATGATATTTGAAATATGTTTTCCAATCTGTTTGCTTTCTTCCCCTCCCTTTCAGGGATGCCAAGGATTCATAGATTTGGCTTCTTTACATAATCGCATCCTTCTCAGAGGTTTTGTTCATTCCTTTTATTCTTTTTTCTTTGACTGTCTTATTTCAGAGAACCAGTCTTCAAGCTCTGATATTCTTTCCTCAGCTTGGTTTATTCTGCTGTTAATACTTGTGATTGTATTGTAAAATTCTTGTATTGGGTTATTCAGCTCTGTCAGAACTGTGAAGTTCTTTTTTTATATCGGCTATTCCTTCCTTCAGCTTCTGTATCACTTTATTGTGATTCTTATTTTCCTTGGATTGCGTTTTGCTGTACTTCTAAATCTGACTTCATTCCTATCTATATTCTCACTTATAAATAAGAGCTAAATAAGGAGAACTTATAACACAAAGAAGAAAACAACAGACACTGGGGTCTACTTGAGGGTGGAGGGTGGGAGGAGGGAGAAGAGAAGAAAATATAACTATTGGGTACTGGACTTAACTCCTGCGTAGTAAAATAATCTGTACAACAAACCCCCATGACATGAGTTTTCCTTTGTAACAAACCTTCACATATCCCCCGAACCTAAAAGTTAAAAATTAAGTATTTTTTTAAAGAAAGAATAAATTTCTATTGCTTTGAACTACCCTGTTTGCAGTACTTTGCTTTGGCAACCTAGGAAACAAGCACAGGCACTGTTCAAAATGTCACTGAAGATATGGCTTGATGAAACAGAATTCACTGGTGGCTGTCTGCTGGCTGGCTCGAAGTTTGGGCCGAAGGGTGCCCAGTATATGTGCATGCAGTAAAAGTTAGTGACAGTTCTACTGGGTGTTTCATCAGTTTGCCCAATATATGTTAACTAGTACAATTATGCAAAGGGACTACCTAAATGCATAAGTAAATTGTACCATACACAATTTAATCATAGTTCATCTGAATGCAAAAATTTTGCTGACTCAGGTTAGCCGGTACTATACTCTCCCAACTTCTCCTGCTGAGACAATTTTCTTTCCTCAACACAAAAAGGTTGCAAAAACTGAAAAGCATGCAAAACAAAGAAGGGAGTTTTGTTCATTATTATATGTAAGCAGCTGCTAGCTGAGTGGTGGTCTTCTAGAGGATTCAAGTCCTGCTAAAGTTCTGGAAGTCCCAAGACTAGATGGTGATGGATATATCTTGAATGTGCCAGTAAAGAGGAGGAAACAGGAGGTTGGAAGGTGTCAGTAATTCAGGAACCACAGGCCCAAATAATCACTGATTTATTCAGTCAACAAACATGTATTAACTCCCTACTACATCTCAGATATTGCATTGGACTTTGGGGAGTTCACAATAGCTCCCCTTATTTGTGGAGTACTATGTGCTGACACTAATACTCATCATCTTTGTTGTCTCACTTTATTCTCACAATGTCCAGGTCAGGTAGTTAGCCATCTGCAATATGCAGGTGAGGAAGCCAAGAACTGGTAAGACAAATTTATGCCCCAACGGCCAAGCCTCCGATCTGTCTGACGCCAAAGTCTCTACTCTCTACCTTAGAGCTTCACGCCACATATTACTGGCTACTCTTTGGAGAGTGGATCAGAGAGGGGTTAGTGTAGCATTTCAGATGAGGAAGCCTTGAACAAGCACAGAAGTGGAGGAATGAGACGAAAGACTCAGGTCTGGAAGCCACTCTGAAAGTGGTCTCTGTAGGACCTGGGGTTGAGTGGGTCTGGAAAGAGAGGGAAGGAGTCAGCTGAGATTTGCAGGTGTCTGGCTCAGATGAGAGGTGAATCATGGAACCTGCTCTGGGCTGAGTTGTGCCTCCCAAAACTTATGTCAAGGTCCCAGCCCCCAGTACTCCAGAATGTTACTATGCTCAAAAACGGGGTCTTTAAGTGGTTAATGAGGTTAAAATGAGGTCATTGGAGTGTGCTTTAATCCAATATGACTGCTGTCCTTATAGGAATAGGAAATTAGGGGCTGGGCACAGTGGCTCATACCTGTAATCCCAGCACTTTGGGAGACCGACAGGCAGATCACTAGGTCAGGAGATCAAGACCATCCTGGCTAACATGTCGAAACCCTGTCTCCACTAAAAATACAAAAAATTAGCTGGGTGTGGTGGCAGAAGCCTGTAGTCCCAGCTACTTGGGAGGCTGATGCAGGAGAATGGTGTGAACCCAGGAGGCGGAGCTTACAGTGAGCTGATATTGGACCACTGTACTCTAGCCTGGGTGACAGAGGGAGACTCTGTCTCAAAAAAAAAAAAAAAAAAAAAAAAAAAAAAAAAAAGAATAGGAAATTAGGAAACAGGCATGGACAGAGGGAAGACCACGTTTAGAAGACACAGGGAAAAGATGACATCTACAAGACAAGGAGAGAGGCCTCAGGAGACAACAACCCTGCCAACAGCTTCTTCTTGGACTTTCAGCCTCCAGAACTTTGAGCAAATAAATGTCTGCTGTTTAAGCACCCAGGCTGTGATACTTTGTCATGGCATCCCTAGAAAACTAATATGGGGCCCACACCCAAGATTGAAAAACAAAGAAATGAATGAAAATGGAGTAGGCTGAGCTGAAAGTACTGCAAGGAGCATTCAGCTGGAAGTGAACATCGCATCTGTGGACTAAGTCGGAGCTGAGACCAGATCTGTGAATGGTCCTCAGTAGGCGGGTATGGTGTGAGGCAGGGGAGTTAAAATTTTAGAACAGAAAAAAAAGTGTAATATGTATACACCATGGACTACTACTCAGCTATAAAAAGGAACAAAATAATGTATTTTGCATCAACTTGGAAGGAGCTGGAGATCATTATTCTGAGTGGAGTAATTCAAGAATGGAAAACCAAATATCGTATGTTCTTACTTGTAAGTGGGAGCTAAGCTATGAGGATGCAAAGGCATAATAATGATATAGTGGTCTTTCGGGACTTGTGGGGAAGGTTGGCAGTGGAGTGGGGGATAAAAGACTATATATGGGGTACAGTGTACACTGCTCAGGTGAAGGGTGCACTAAAATCTCAGAAATTACTACTAAATAACTTATCCATGTAACCAAAAACCACCTGTACCCCAAAAACTATTAAAATAGAAAACTAACAGAAAACAACAACAAAAAACTTCGGAATAGATGGGAATCCAAGAGGAGCATGTGGAATGAGAAGAGTAGGCAGAAGGAAGGGATTGAGGACAGAATTCTCAGCGATAAACAAAGCTTAAAGACCAGCTGAAGGAAAATTGTCAAGGACAGGACAGGCACTCAAGCCACAGGGTACACCAGCTACGTATGGTGCAGCACAAACATTCTGTAAAAGAAACTTCGAGGCAACAATGTCATCCTTCCAATAAGATAGTTAAGGTAATGGCTGGAAATTGTCCTCAAATAATGTAACTAGACACTGTGGGACTGGGGAGAACCACCGCAGCACCACATGGTGGGATGCAGAGGGCAGAGAAGATGTGAATTGCCTGAAGCTGAGGGCTTAAGAATGCTGTCCTCGATAAGGCCAGCCAATAATGGAGGGCAAGTGATGGGGCAGGGACTTACCCTCCATTCCTCCTGTTTCTGCTGAGAGAAAATTTCCACTGCATGGCCACCAAAGCAGGAAGTCCTACCCTTTTACCACCCCGTTGTAGCCTCCTTCTGGAAGAAGTCCAACTCTCAAATTTGATTTTGCTGACTTGGTTGAAAGCTCAAGGGAAAAATCTGAAAGGGTCATTTAAGGGGTCCTTAAAATCACCACGTGAAATTGGAGCACTCTTGGACACGGCAGAACTCAGGGTGTTTGGTTTTAGCTTGTTGGGTTTTCTTTGTTTTTGTCTTATTTAAGAGAAAAGACATCTGATCATTTTTCTGAAATCATGAGTCATCATTAGAAAGGAAGAAATATGAGGTTATGGTGAAAAGAAAGATAATGGATAAGGCGGCAATATTTTCCAAAAAATGAAAATTACTCCAGAACACAGCAGAAAGAATCAGCTACAGAACCCGAGTGACAAGAAAAGGTAAGTTTGAGGACTTACTGGGAAAAATCCTTTAGAACCTAACGTTTCTCTATAATGTAGGAGGAAAGATAAACCCACTGAGAATCCCTGGGAGAGGCTGGGAGAGGACTGGAGTAGGGGTAGTTGCAAGGGGAGAGGACAGGAACTGGGGTGCTTAGACCTTTAGGGAGCTGCTCTGAGGGCCTCACTGAGGACAGAGGCTCTACCTTTTCTGCTGCCTTTTCCACCACAGGGTGATTCTCTCTAGCACCCCAGTGTTTAAGAGACACAGAAGCCAAGGGGTGGGCCCCTCTGGGGCTGGATTTGGTGGGAGTCAATGCAGGCAGGCAGGAGGGTAAGGAGAAGTAAAGGAGGAAGACCTGAGACAAGGGCGTCTGGCAAAGAACAGATGGATGCAAAGCATGTGTCCTAGTTAGGCCAGGGAGGATAAATGTCCCTGTGTTCAGACTCAGCAGGAGATGGAAGCAGAACCTAGTGTGGTTAGAGGCCAGAATCCATCCTGGATGGAGGGTCAATCAGAGAAGCAAATCAGGGCCAACCGGAAGTGGAAATTGTATCTCAGGGTTGAGCAGTGGCAGAAAGTGCCCTAAGAAAACACGGGAGAGATATGAAGACAGCACTTCCTATGCAATCAGTCAGGGTCCTCAGGCAGGGCTCTTGGTTTTCTACCCTAGGAGAGAGGGTCTTCCCAATGCAGGCCGGGGAAGGACAGTGCGGGAGGGTGGTGGAAATGCTGCTTTCCTGAGAAATGCAGGCTATTCATTGTCATGCAAATTGTGCTGCTCTTATGGCCTGAGTGGTAGAGCCAGCACATTTACCTCTGAATTACTTTCAGTGTCTGCAGTTATCAGATCTTAGAAATGAACAGCAGAATGTTTTAGGAATCCGAAACACTAGTTTCTTTGTAAATCAAGTGACAATGTTTTGCCTACCAGGACTGTGATCAACACTGTCTTAGTTCTTCCATTGCCTGAATGGCAACACATGACTCTCCAATGGAAAAGGAGAATTTACAGATGCTGACAACCAGGGAGTTGACAGATACTGAGCACCTGATCAGCTGGTGGTCACTCAGTCACATGTAAGAAGGCGGCTAGTGTTTATAACTCATGCTATGATCTGAATTGTTTTTCCAGGATATTCTTCAAGTGTCACTTTGGGAAAAGAGAGGGTACTCCCAATTGCTTTTTACTTTGCTTCTGGCAAATTCTAATTACAAAGCCTTTATTGGGATAGGGATTCTTGATTTTTAAGTGGAAACTTCTCGGCCAGTCAGAATCAACAAACAAATGGAAAGAAGAACTTGAAGCTGCACAGATGAAAGTTTCGGGGCCAAAAGGGGATCATCCATATAGAATCAACTGATTCTGTTGAAGACAGTTCAACAGAAATGATGTTAATGAGAGAATCTAGTTAGTGCTTCAGTTTGGGAAAACAATTCATGTTTTCCTTTGGAAGCAATTCGGTTTAATTGAGAAAGTTAATAATGAGGACATCCTTTTTTTTCTACAGGACAGTCTTTTAAAGGCAAACTCTGATGGTTAGGTTGACTGTATTATTTGGCAAAATATTTGCATTGAATATATGTACATGTATTCATGGTTCTGCATATGTGATGAGTCTAAAGCAGTGGTTCTCAACTAGAGTTAATTCCCCCCTCCCAGTGAGTACTGAAAAATTGCTGAAAACATTTTTTGTTGTTACAAGTGGGCAGAGGAGGATGCTACTGGCCTATAATGAGTATAGGTTGAAAATGCTGCTAGACATCCGACAATGCCAAGGACAAGACCGCCCATCCCACAGCTAAGAACAATTTGGCCCAAAACATCACTAGTGCTGAGGTTGAGAAACTCTGGTCGGCCGGGCGCGGTGGCTCAAGCCTGTAATCCCAGCACTTTGGGAGGCCGAGATGGGCGGATCACGAGGTCAGGAGTTTGAGACCATCCTGGCTAACACGGTGAAACCCTGTCTCTACTGAAAAATACAAAAAAAAAAAGCTAGCCAGGCGAGGTGGCGGGCGCCTGTAGTCCCAGCTACTCGGGAGGCTGAGGCAGGAGAATGGCGTAAACCCGGGAGGCGGAGCTTGCAGTGAGCTGAGATCCGGCCACTGCACTCCAGCCCAGGCGACAGAGCAAGACTCCGTCTCAAAAAAAAAAAAAAAAAGAGAAAGAGAAACTCTGGTCTACATAATTAGCTGGTATGTGGCAAAAGTCTACTCACTCTCAAGATTTCACCTTTGTACAAACTATCAAATAAATGCTTGGGGCAATGGATTATACATAGTACATATACATCGCCTTTGTAGGTGAATGTGTATGTGTGTGTGTGTGACCACACTCACACATGAATGCACAGATATAGAGAGGGATGCATTTCAGCTGATACATATCAGGACTTTGTACACAGTGAACCTCAATTTGGATGGTTATCACCATCTTCTGATTGCTTAGTGAGCAAGTGACCAAGTTCTGGCCCAGAACTGAAAGAAGCCTTCTAAGGGTTTCTGGTTTCTTTAAAAAGAGATATACAGATGAAAAGGGGACAGGGATGTGGCTCTTCTTTGAGTGGACATTGCCACATGTGGATGCAATACCTGAAATGGCAGCAACAATTTTGCAACCACAAGCAGAGATGGCCTGAGGGCCCATCTGCCAGACTGTGGATGGCAGAGACTGCAGTGAATACTTGCCTCCTTATTAACTCCTGAGCCACTAAATGAATAAACCCTGATGATGCCTCCTACTAACTTCTAAGTATGTGAGTTGATACATTTCTTACATTTTTAATTGCCAAACTTTTTGGAGTTACCTATAGACAAACAAATTCTTTTATACAGGGGCTGAAAATTACATGCCATGTTAGTAATTTCCATTTCTAGACACATAAAAAGGAAGTTAAGAAGTAATGCACAGAACTCTACACATATCTATGACAAGCTGTCAACTTTTGTAGACATTAAACAACAATATAGAAAAAAAAACTCAGCTAGCTTCTATAAGTGGTCATATCAACATTAGCCATATTATCATAGTCTGGGGGGTTGGAAGTTACACTTCTCTTCCAAATACTAAATAGCCATATGATGTCCTTTTTATCATTAGTCCTGAACAAGCTACACTTTAATTTCTTTAGAAGATGAAGAATTCATTTTTATTTAGAGTGTTGTTGTTTGCTTTTGAGCACCAAATCACCAGGAATCAAAAACAAATGAGGTGGGAAAGAGGGAGTGACGGAAGGCTTACCATTGAGCCATTTGGAGTTGTACTGTGCCGTGCGGAGAGGAGGTAAAATGCCCAGGCTTCGGTAAATGGCAGGATCACGTCCTGGAAAATCCATGGCCGTAGCAGCATAGAGCTCCCCGCCAGCTGTGAGGAGCGCTGTGGAATTGTGCTGGGGACTGTAGGGACAGCGGGCCATGCCACTGATCTGATCGTGGATCTCAGTCAGGTTGCTCAACTGTGGGGGAAGATGAGGTGAAAAGCAGTTATCTCTGCACAAGCCCCTTTAGTGATGCTTATGGATCACATCCACCATAATCACAGTGATGCTTGTGTAACAGCCTCTCTGGGGCTCATGGGGAGAGATGACCCACTTTTACACTCCAGCTGATGAAAACAGCCTGCTCCACTCACGGTAAGAGAGTCCCTCAATCAGTCTCTTTCTCATCACTTTAGTTTACTGAACCTCATACCACTGAATACTCACAAAATAAGAAATAAGATCATTGTATATATGCCTTTGATTTATAATGCACAAGTATTGCATACTTTTCCACTTTAATTTAAAAACCAGTGTCAATATTTACAGAAATAGGATCACAATAAAGAATTACGTATAATTGCCTGGGCGCAGTGCCTCACGCCTATAATCCCAGCACTTTGGGAGGCTGAGGAGGGCAGATCACGAGGTCAGGAAATCGAGACCATTCTGGTTAACACAGTGAAACCCCATCTCTACTAAAAACAAAACAAAACAAAACAAAACAAAAATTAGCTAGACATGGTGGAATGCTCCTATAGTCCCCACTACTCGGGAGGCTGAGGCAGGAGAATCACTTGAACCTAGGAGGCGGAGGTTGCAGTGAGCCAAGATCGCGCCACTGCGCTCCAGCCTGGGAGACAGAGCAAGACTCTGCCTCAAAAAAAAAAAAAAAAAAAAAAAAAGAATTATGTATACATCTATCAATATATAAGTGAACCAAAATAGAATGAATAGCCCCGAAAAATGTGTTCACAGGTAAGGATGTGTGGATATTAAACACTACGTGGCCCACATTTTCAATACTTTCTTTCCTTTCTTTTTTTTTTTTTTCAGTTTTCAGAGAGATATCCAAGTGTCTTGAAGTCATTTCATATGAATCCAGTTTCCCAAATGCTGGATTCCCAACAAATCATTGAATGAGAAAAGCTCTTGGGTACTGGTGGATTTTTGGCTCAATTCAGTTCTTGGTTCTCGCCTGAGAGGTATTGGAGCAGAAGGGTCAGGGCCAGTAGGAACAGGCACGCTGCTGTTCTGCTATGAGATGTGTACCCAGGTAAGTTCCCTCAGCTCTTTATGTCTCAGGTTCTTCTTTCATAAAAGGGAGCCCCAAAGAGTAGCAATCTTGTGGGGAGATGTTGAGGACTGAACCATGGCACTGGTGAAAGCGTTTCAGGGCAGGGTGCGGCACCTAGAGAGCTCCCTGAGCTTCACACCCCTTGTCATCCATCTCCTCCCTTCATTTCCAATAACTGAATGCTAACCTGAAATCATGAACTGTAAAAGCAGATGGTCAATTGAGGTCTTGAAAAAGTTGTGCAACCAGGGAATGAACATATTTCTTCATGATATTCCCAGAGGAAGACTGCATTTATACCTGAATTAGGAAGATTCTATGTGTGTTCTACTGACCCTGCCATGCTACTGCTATATTGTGTGCAGCTCAAAATTACTCTGTCAATGATTGCCAGGTTAAAGACAAGAAAGAGGGTCAGTTATAACTGGACTTTGCCTAGGGTTCAATTTCTTAGTTTGCTTATTTTTTTTACATACTTCTTATCCAATTTGTAGGTTAATTTTTTCTTCCCTAGGATTGTGATTTTAGACCATTTTAATAATTTTAATAAATGTAAATATCAGTAACAGTATCTCTACCATAAAGCAGAATTAGACATCAAAAAATATGTTTAGGATTAATGTTTAAAGTCACTGGTGAGAAAATGCTGGTTGAAATAATTTAGAAACATATTTAAGTTTAATTATATAAGTTATAATTATTTCCAGTTATTTATCTAATTGATGGTCCTGATTAGAAACACATCAATAAATCAAATATTTATTCAATTTGACAAAAAGTGCTTTTGAATTAAACAGCAACACCTTGGTGTATAGAAATTCATTTAAAACTAATATTTTAATACAATGTTTGACCTCTTCTGATATTAAATTCTTTTGAGGCACAAAAGGAAGCCATACCGAGCGGTTGGTGCAGACAGGTGTGAATGCATTGGTCCCACAGGTGAATAACCGGTCGCCACCCACCAGAAGCACCCGGATGTAGTTCTGACATTCCTCCTGAGGGAAAAAAAAATATATATATACACATATATATGTGTGTGTGTATATATACAAATATATATATAATGAAAAACATGCTAACAAAGTCTAAGCACAAGAAGAATGGTGAGAATGAATACATTTTATCTAATAAATATGTAAACCATTAATAAAATGTAAACCATTAAAAAAAAACCTTTCAGATATTGACGAAAAAATAACAACAGAGTTATGAAACAATTTGATTTTTATCAAATAAATTTACTTGCTGTATCTGCACCTTGTTTGATAAAGAATATGAAGATAAACACATGTTCAATTAAATTCTCAAAGCATGCATCTAATTTTGACAGAACTGATTTCATTTTGAATTGTGTCTGATAGTAGCACAAACACTAAATGGCCTTGGACGGCTATTAGGAAAATAAATAAAAGGAACCTATTAGATACCACTCGTAAAACAGTGCCTTGGAAGACTTCTTCAGGACTTTGAGAAAATGCTGCAAGTGCTTCTTGATCAGAAGGTCACACGAGAAACTCGGTATGCAAACTGGAACAAATTTTACTTTTGGGATGAAACTGCATATTTTAAATACAGAGCAAGTATCTATATGCATTTTTAATTCATTGATTGAAAAGTGAAAATATGCTTAATGAGGAAAAGATGTTCGAAACATTCGGGACAAAACCCTAGGCTGAGGGATACTCCAAGAATGGAGTATTTTTGTGGTTGCCAATGTTCTTAGAAAACCCTGGGTATGGTAATAGCAGTGATGGACATGTGAGCTGGAGAGCTCCTCATTTATTCAGCAAGCATCCACTGAGTAGCTCCTCTTTGGTAGTCACTGGGGTAGAAGTCCCAATCCAGGCCCCTGGCAGAAAAATACAGGTTCATGACAATGACCACAGAGCTGTCCATGCGCTCTAATGAGCACACACGGAAGAATAGCATATTACGTAGCTCCAAAGGAATAGGGAAGGGAAGAGGTGTACAGAGGCTTCCTGAAAGAGCTGACAACTAAGTGGTAAATAAAGTGAAAGATTTAGTGAGGCTTCCTGGACGGGGTGCTTGTAGGACACCTGTCGGACTTTACTGAGCAAAGGAGGGAAAAGACTCCCCACGCAAAAGGAGCAGACTGTGCCAAGGTGTCATGGCTAGAGAAAGCAAGGTGCTCTCACTGTGTACAGAGGAGCTCACACAGAAGCCGAGGAGCCTGAAACAGGCCAGGTGTGCGCAGGTAGTGAGTTCACACGTTACTCCGAATGTGAAAGGAGCCATGAAATGTTTTGACTGCGTGAAGTATTGATGAGTTCTCGTGTTTTATCACTGAAGAACCACTCAGACACCAATTTGCAAGAGTCAAGCTGAAGATAGAAGCCTGGAGTCAGGAAGCCAAGGAGGAAGTCACTTCCATAACTCAGGCTTTTGTCATTTCGTACCTAGATCAAGGTGGTAGGTGTGAAAGGACAAACCCAAAATAGCGAGTCGATTGCACGCAATGGCAAATGAATGATGCATGAGGCATGAAAGATGCTGCATGATAACATGATGATTTGAATCACATCATGCTGGAAATCAGGGGAATCTGGATGTAACGGTATAGCTCACCTTCTCTTTAATCAAATGGACCCTCATTCTAGATGAAAGTGTTAATTTCCCATAACTCAGTCTACTGCATAGCAGTGATACAGTGGCAAAGCATAGTGCTAATTTTTGTATTTTCTTTACTAGAGACAGGGTTCTATCATGCTGCCCAGGCTGGTCTCGAACTCCTGGGCTCAAATGATCCTCCTACCTTGACCTCCCAGAAGTGTTGGGATCACAGGTGTCAGCACCGCTCCTGGCTCAGATTGGCTTTCTAAATGTAAAGTGAAACACCAAGGGTGGCTTATTCTCCTAACATTCTTCCTAACAGTAATAGTAATCACTTATCATTGGAAGCTGAACTGAGGAAGACAGAAAACAACCACAAAGATCGAAGTAGACTTCAGAAGAATTACCAAATGCTTGTAAAGAGTAGACAGTGAATCTGTAACTGAGAAAGGGACAACAGAGGTGGGAGGCTTGTCTTGTTCCCTTTTGTCTTTATTCCTGGGAAAAGGTCAGGAGAGTTCTAAAGTGAAACAACAAAACAAAAGACTTCAAAGAACCACAGAGTTCCTCCTTCCCAGGCTGAAGAGAACACAGGCAGGCCAGGGAAGAAACCAGAGGGGTACAGGAGCCTGTAAAGACAGGCAGAGTGAGGAAAAAAGAAGGAAGCCTATGCCTGTCAGAGGAAACCCACAAAGACATCTCCCAGAACACAGGACAGAGCAAGCTGATGGATTTAATGGATGACACAGACTTGTTAATGACACCATCATAAGGACTGGAATGGAAAATTACAAACATTATACAAGGGTGGGGATTTTGTTTGGTTTTTGCTGTTGCTTTTGGAACTCTTTTAAAAGCAAGGCAAGATGTAAAAGAACTTTTACTTTAAAAAAAAAAAAAAACAAAGCAAGAGCTTGCTACAAGGTAAACCACAAACAACATGGGCAAGGGTAAGTTGTTCCAGGAGAATCATCTGGATTGAAATGCGATTTCACAGCAGAGTTCTACGGCCCTGGTGAAGAGAAAGCAAGGGCCTCCAGTCAATTACGGAAAGGAGAATAACCAAGATATCAAATATGGTGTTTACGTTAATTTCCCAAAGGAAGAACAAAGTGCAAACAAGACTGTAGGTTGTCTTCTTTGGTTTTTGTTTTTTGAGACAAGGACTCACTCTGTTGTTGCCCAGGCTGGGGTGCAGTGGCTTAATCACAGTTCACTGCAGCCTCGACTGCTTGGGCTCCAGTGAGCCTCTCACCTCTGTCTCCCAAGTAGCTTGGATTACACGTGTATGCCACCACTTCTGGCTATTTTTTTTTTCTTTTTTTTTTTTTTTTTTTTTTTAAGACAAGGACTCATTATATTGCCCAGGCTGGTCTCGAACTCCTGAGCTCAAGGGATCCTCCTGCCTTGTCCTCCCAAAGTGCTGGAATTGCAGGCATGAGCCACAGTGCCTGGCAACTGCAGGTTGTTAACATCCCTGCTGACCATTCTCAAGCTTGATGAAGAACCGGCATGTTGGTCGGGATGTGTGATAACCATGGTAACCATGGTGCAGCAGTTTGCCAGGGAGGGGCAGGACACCAACTGACAGTGTCAGAAAATCAGATAAAAAGTAAATGAGGAAAGGGACAGAATTATTTCAATGAGGGCAGAGAATGAAAGGGCATGTTCGGATCATCAAGACCATGTGAGAATACATGAAGACACTGGCTCTATTATTGGTGATGAGCCACATCGCCATGTGTCACTGGTGTGCTGCGCAGAACTGAGAGTGTGGAAAAAAAGGAGGAAGATGTCAGAGATCTGGATGATCGGGCAAGGAGGTCTGTGCAAAATCTTTATAAAACGATGGAAGGTGGCCCCAGCCCTATGGAACTCAGAGGAGCCTGTGGCAATCAGGAGCTAATGAAGGAAGGCAATAGTGTAGTTGGCCCCAGCCTTAACTAGAGGTCTGCGTTATCACCAACAATGGTAGGTGTGCTCATTCACTGAGTCCTACAGGAGCAATGTGTGGAGGTAGGTGGTATTTGAGTTTCTTCTTAACTGTCAAGAGCAGAACGCAGTCACCCAACTGACTAAGGGCATCTCACATACTTCCCCGTTCTTACTCCCTTAAAGGCATCCTCGTGTTTAATTCACAGATTGTGAATTCCAGATGTGAATTCCAAACAAATTCATTTAAAATAATAAATGTTTTAAAAAGAGAGATTGCGACAAGTTCAACTGAAACAGAATGTGAAAACACAGGGAAAAAAAAAAGATAGAAGTATTTAGCTTTTGAGCGGAAGATAAATTTGGGAACTGGACAGTCAATACTGTGGATAAAAGGAAATGAGTGGCTGGGCACGGTGGTTCCACACCTGTAATCCCAGCATTTTGGGAGGCCAAGGTGGGCAGATCACCTGAGGTCAGAAGTTCGAGACCAGCCGGGCCAGCATGAGACCCCCATCTCCACTAAAATTACAAAAATTATCCAGGCGTGGTAATGCATGCCTGTAATCCAATTGCTTGAACTCAGGAGGCAGAGGTTGTGGAGAGCCACTGCACTCCAGTCTGAGTGACAGAGCAAGACTCCAGAGTCTCAAAAAGAAAAAAAAAAAAAGGAAATGAATAACAGTTCTAGGTTGTGTAATAATTAGTCTCCTCTTGATGGTGTTTTGAAAACTCAACTTCTCTCGCAGATCTACTGGCAACTCACTCTGCCAATCTCTGTTACAAACGTGGCCTTCCATGGGTTACCTGCACTTGCTTGAAGTACTGCTTGGAGTGACCTATTTTAAAGTAGAGTCATAATGTAGAAGTCCCTTTAGGATATTCTTTTAAAGGTTTCTCTTATAAATCACCATACTTAAATGTCTATGATTTTCCTTTTCTCATCTAAGAATTTTTTCTTCTAGCCCATTTCCATACCTTGAAAATGGGTGAAGAGGATTTAATGAGTTCTGATTTTCTAAGAAGTCACAGTGCACATCTCCAAGGCCTTGAGCAGCTTGCTGCCACATGGCTTCTAGGGTTGATAATGAGAGTCATCTGTCTACATTTTGATCACGGCAATTGAACATTAAAACGACCCATGTGGGCCTGTGATCCACAGACGGATCAACCTTTCCTTCACTTCAAGGCATTTAATAGCCGAGGTGCACGGTTGCTGACTCATAGAAAGGGCTTTTAGATGGAGACTGGCCAATACCCACTTGGTCTCAAGGACACAAGGCCCACGCCCCAGCAGAGAAAACACGTTTTAGGGCTGTTTTCTTAATGAATTAATTGGTTTTGTCATATAGCATTTCATGATTTTTTTTAAACAGGTATGTTCTGTGGATCTCTCAGGTGTCTCTTCAGCAACACCCAGCCCATTGCCCATTCCATTAACTTTAGGGAGGAAAAGATACAGGTGAGAAGCTGACAGCCTTTATGTTAATCATAGTGCTCACAATGAAAGTAATGTGTCCTCTTCATAATGTGTTATCCCTGTCAGCATCAAAGTGCTGAAGAAGAACAATTTATAGGAATTGCATGAGCCTTTCAAAGTGGAACCCACATCAGCCTAAGTCATGATGACCTGGTGACTCTTGCAAAACCATACCTAACCCAATCAGATGCATATGTGTATGTGTGTGTATAAAGGGTGTGTCTATATAACTGTATACATGTATTACTTGTGAATATATGCACATGCATATAACAGATGCAATATGTAGAGACAAACACACACATACATACATTAACATGCTATGTAATGTACAGTGTATCATATATAAAGTATACTATACTGTATATATGTACATACTCTATTTTCAACTGAGCTGACTTTGTGGGAAACCTTTTTGGGCACCTCAATTAAAAAAAAATAAAATTAGGTGTGCATAATCTAATTTTAACCTAATGTTAGTATTTAACCTAAAGTATTCTCAATTTTTAAAGCAATTACACAAAATAAAAGCAGGGCTACAATGTGTCCCATGTATTGATTAACTTGCAGCTTTCAAAATATTGGCACTTAGGTACAAAATGTCAAGATCCAAGCCTGCACCAGCAGGTTCTCAGGTAGTACGTGTCACAAGTTTCTTCTCCTATTCACTAGGGGTTTACCTCTTTAAAAGCATTATTTGACAGCTTGGTGAACAGGAACACAGGATATGACAGGGAGAACAATATACGTAGCTCTGGATTCTAATCAAAACTCTCCCACTAACTAGCAAAATAATTCTAGGAACTTGGTGTCAAAAATCCTGAAATGAGATCATGAACAAAAACTTTTGAAAATTACAAAGTGTAATAGAAGCATACAGCAGCTCTTTCATTCCCATAATAATCAGCTGTGTCTCCTTTGTACGGTTCCTAAATGTCAGAGTGGGAAGAACGTTGGTTCAGACATAATAGCCCAACACACACAAGGAACTCTTGTTAGGTCGTGAGAGAATTGACTATTTGTGTTTAAAATAATATTTGTGTAAAAGATACTTAAATAGTTATAGAATTCAATTTTTATAATGCTATGTCCAGAAGAACTAAATACAACAGGTTTTATTATAAGTTTTTGAATCCATAAAACAGATTCCCCACCCCACTTTTTTTTTCCATGAAATATTTAAGCCATTGCAGGCAAAGGCACTCCCTCTTTTCCAAGTGAGCTGAGCATTTTCTAAATAAAATAGAACACAAACTTGACAAGGGCTTGGCAGCTTCAGTACTTACCTTCTTTTCAAACCTGACTCGAATAAAAAATCTGGATAACTTCTCTTGACCGTAATTCCCTAAATTATACTTTTAATGGATTACATGTGAAATCGTATCTGTGTCTGGACACAGATATCCCAGGGAAACAAGGGGAAATCTGTCATCTCTACTCTCCTCTGCTCTGCAGCAAGCTGAGGAATGCTCCTATCAGAGCAGCAAGTGGGCACAGGCAGTGTCCTCCCTGCAGACCTAGCCACCTCCTTCCAGGCATGCATTCCAGCTCAGCTCTGCAGCTAAATGCATTATGTATGGAAGCACAGACCACTTTTCTCAGAGTAGGAAATAAAACAACTTCAGTTTAAATTGTTGGCATTTTTCTCATTTCTGAGATGTCACATTTTGCATTATTCTTTTTATTTCAGGGAGAAGGGAAACTTTGTCATTCTGTTCTCATAAGAACTTCAGTATAAGCAAAACTACAAAACAGCTGAATTCGCCATCTAAGCTCATGACCACTAAGAAAAGTCTTAATTCCATTCACCCAAAGAGACGTTACCTATCAGTTAAATTGACTGTGAGAATGTTCTCTGAATTGGCTCCTAGAACTGTCAAAATGGGGAAATGTGGGTTGTCTGAGTTATGAATTCAGAGGGGCAGTCCTTTGGAGGCTGCATCTGACCCAGTTGTCCCTGTTCACAGGGGCTGCCTTGTTTCTTTCCCTTCTCTGTCCCAGGAGCTGGGCTTGGTCACCCAGGTTGGTCACATCATGGTCACTGTTCAGTTACTACGTTAAGAAAGAAAGAGAGATGACAAATAAGAGAGAAGAACTTGTAAAGGTAGATGAAGATCCCTCTCCTCTCACCACCCATACACCAGCCTAGTGCTGTCTAGACTGGCATGTTTGTTTAGCTACTGCATCATTTTTGTACATAGGAACTTCCAATGCACACAGCTCTGCTACATAAACCGAGTTCTCCTTCAAAGCAGCAGAAGTTATTTAAATTCTCTGTGAATTTATCAATATACTTAATGCAACCTAGAAGAACGTGTGATTCATCTTTCTCAGAGTACATGGTGCTTGACACTCATCTTCATCTGTCTTACTATAATAGTGTTAAAAAATTCATTCACCAATGCAGTTTGAGTCAATTAATAATTACTGATTTCCCATTATTTTTAATCCATTAAAACCCAAAGCATGTGAAACATAAAGGTTTGATTTTATTTGAAAATATTTGTTGCCCTCATTTGCTTTCTGTGTATCAAGAAAATTCAATTAAGTGTAGTAACGATTGGTCTCCTCTGTGAATCGAGGATATATTACCTACCAGTCACAAAAGATGGCCTTTTCCTAATAGTTCTCTGGGTTTAATTTACTGAAGTTCTAAGCTCCAAACAACCAATGATCACAGCTTAAGGCAAAACGTGGGCTAGTTCTGCTTCAGCAGAAGCAAATTTTCACCCCAAGTAGAAATAATCTATTAGCAAAAGGCAACCACACAGATTCTTTGTAAATTATGAACTTCCAGACTATGAGGAGGAAAAATCCCTGGCTACATGACATAATCTGATGCTTTGCTTTAGTAGGACAAGGAGTACAAGGACACTGAAGCTCATGGAGGGGAAGGGAGTTAACTGTTAACGTCTTTGTAACAAATATATACATGTAATCTAGATGAAATATGAGAGCACTCTAGGAAGCATAAAAATAAAAATAAACAATGTAAAAGTGACAAATAAATTTACAATTTTGGAAATCAAAGCAGGGATTCCCAACCAGGCCAATGTCTGGCAATGTGTTTCCTGCCACATACGGAATAGCTACCATGTCGAAGAACAAAGGTCTGGCCCCAAATATCAGTAATGACGAGGATGAGAAACCCTAAAGTTCACTTCCCTGGTGCGGGCTTGTCATGTTCATTCACTCATCCAGTGGAACATCTTTAAACGTTCACCGTGGGCTGAGTGTGTTAAGATCGGATGAGGAAATAGCACTGGAACCTGGGAGAGGGAAGGAGGGTGGGGACCATCAGGTTTGGGCTATCAGCTAAACATTTTCAGAACAGACACTGATGAAAAGTGTGCATCAACAATCTCTGTTGCTGGGTTGCTGAAACCTGAATAGTGCTTATTGGTGTGTCCATAAGACCCAGAAAGAAAGAAGAGGAGATGGAAGAGCAAAGTACCAGAAGAAAGATAAAGACAAGGAGAAAGAGGTGAGAAAAAGCAAGAGGGAGAGCTAGATCACTGTATTAGTGTGTCCTCATACTGCTAATACTGAGTCTGGGTAATTTTAAAGGAAAGAGGTTTAATGGACTCACAGTTCCACATGACTGGGGAGTCCTCACAATCATTGCCGAAAATGAAGGGGAAGCAAGACACATCTTACATGGCAGCTGCCAAGAGAGCTTGTGCAGGGGAACTCCCCTTTCAAACCATCAGATGTTGTGAGACTCATTCAATATCATGAGAACAGCATGGGAAAGCCCCACCCCCATCATTCAATTACTGTCCACCAGGTTCCTTCTAGGACACATGGCAATTATGAGAGCTACAATTCAAGATAGAGTTTGGGTGGGGACACAGTCAAACCATATCAGGCGTCACACGGAGCACCCCCTGGGAGGCACTGATATCCCCAGGCAAGGCCCACTGCAGGCCTTGAGAGCCTAGAAGGCTGGCGCTCGCATCAGTGAATCTTACTAGTTGAAACAAAGAAATCCATCTTTCCACCCCTCATTTCATATAAGTCTGACTCTCCAGGTCCCAGCTCATTCCTTAGCACAGGTGGTATTATTTAAAGGACTGTGCTCTGACCAGCGAAGTGGGGCCGAGGGCCGAGCCACACAACCCCCACACTGAGACTCAAACACCACAGGGAGGAAAAAGGAAACTACTTAGAAATCACTTCCTCAAAAGTTCTATACATCATTTCTACAAACTCACCAAGAAGGTTACAGGGGTCCCCGATGTACGGGTTTTGTATTATTTATTTATTTTGGGGAGCATTTGAAGATACCAGATTCGAATTCTTTGACAATTGGAGTACCTTTAAATCTCCTTACATCTCTGATTATTTATCTCAGAGGCCTTTTCTGAGGTGAAATATCTTCCAGAAAATAGTCTTCATCAATTCCTGCTTTATTTCCCCCTTGTCTCCAAGTGTTTCCCTGGCTAAGACTGCATCTTCCTCCTCCTCTTCTTCCTACTCCTTCATTCAGGGTTGGGAAACCCCATAATGAAGCTGGCTGACATCTGCCTCAGTGTCTGACTCCCACAGCCATTCAGTTAAAAGGCAGGGAAGCAGACAATGAAATTGGGTAAAACAAGGTACGTAACACTCTTTTATAAATCCAGATAGGGGAGGATCTTTTGCCAGTGCTCTCTGCCTTTGCTATATTTTTTTCCCCAAGCTCTTGGTCCTGTGACCAACTTTGCAAGGCAAGCCCTCTTTTCTACTCTGTGTATAACTGCTGTCTTCTGTAACCCAAAGCATAATTCACCATTGGAAAAGTCTGTGCTCCAATAAAATGTAAGAAGATTACTAACAGAGTAAGACACAGTGAGCCTGTGCACAAGCTGCAGAATTTCCTCAAGTTGATCAAGAATAATTTTCTCAAAGACACATAGTCTTCCTGGAAAGGCAAAGAATCACGCATCTTTTTGAGCCAGACAAACATTTGAAAGAAGCCTGCAACATGTACAATTGCTTCAGAAACACATTTCCAACCTTAGCTATAAACTGCGCATTCTATAGGAACATGGGATGTAGATTTTAGTATGAAAAGAGAATTTATTATAAAGAATATGTTAAGATAAATTATAAAGAATTAATCACAAATAATATTTTACATAATTTCATTTATCATATCATTACTTTCTAGATTTAGTTGTAAAGTATGAAAGAAGGAATTTAAAACATTTTAAAAATTCAGGCCCATATTTTTTCCAGTGCTATCAATCAATTAATTTCTTATCTTAGTCTAACAACCTAAAGGACAAATTAGCTCTGATCTTCTTGTATTCTGAATCCTTTTTGGAAGTGATTGATTATTGTGGTTAATTTTAATTAATATTAAAAACGAGGATATACCATATACAAATTTTGAATCTTGCTTTTTTCACTTTTCATGGCATCATAATCAAGAATACTCTTCTTATCAACGTGCTTTATATAGTGCAGAGTCCTTCAAAACAGGGTGATGGCTGTTCATAATTGCATCCTTCTTACCTTTGATTTGCCTTTGCTGTAACAGGCCTTCTTGGTAGCTTCGTCACACTCCCATTCCACAGCCTGTAGAAAATACCAAGACAATAGCAGCTATCATGGTTTTGACTGAATAAAAGGGAAAATATAAATAAGGCACTGGTAACCAGATTAGGAAATATGGCTGCACCCTAGCAGCAACATTTTCACACTCAGAGAATTTACACCAAATACATGAAATTTATCCATGGGCTTAGATTTAGCTCTGAATTTGAGGAACAAGGACCTTCCCCCTTATTATTTGCTTTTAGGTAGTAATGATGTGATGTTTAGATCTAGTCACTGTTAGAAAAGAACTACGAGTTGGTGACTATGGCACTGACGGTAGAAATGATCGCTTTGGTGAAACTATAGAATAGACCCAGACGAGGCTTAAAGGAGAGGCCTTGAGACAAGATAATTTAAATATTCATTTTAACATTTATATTTTATTCAAATAATATGTCATTTATAAATATTCATAGATAATGAAGAATGATTTTGCATATCCTTACTACCAAGATACACCTGTAAATGATAATCAATCAATAGATAGCTCAGGCAAAGAACATAGCTAGGATTTTTCCCCAACAGCAGTCATTTTCATACTGTTATTAACTCTGACTAAATATTTAGAGCCACAGCTTTAAAATATTTTTTCTCAGAATTTCCAAATCTCACTTATGCTGATGAATTTGCTATGTGTGCTTTCACGTCTGATGCTAACTCACAAATGAAATATGTGATTAGTGAAGAACATGGACAGGGTTTGCTTTACAGAAAGGATGCCTGCAAGCATCCATGGCCTAGCTCTCGTGAATAGTTTTTTGTGCAAACTGAGGCATCTGGGCTTTTTTTTTTTTTCTTTTCTATCATTGTATAGAGTGTGAACTTTTATAGGGTAAAAATATTTTCTCCATACTCCACACCTGTTATTATAATTATTTTCTATTTTACTATTAAAATTGGATTTCTGAAGGATCAGGAATGTGCAATAATTCAATCATTAACAGAAAGACATTTTGAGATAGAGACTTTTTCTGTTAATTTGAACTAATGTCAAATAATAAACTAAACCAAAAGTTACCTAGTGTCAAATCATATGAAGGAAAATAATGACTTCATCCTTATTTCTAGTAAGAATTTTTTTTTCCTAATTATCCAAACTTGGGAGAATAATAAAGTCAGGCTAACACCATTCTCTAATATCTTCTGCCTTCCAAAGAATGTTACATAACAGAATTAAATCATAAAACACTACATCTTGCATAATTTATGTTACTTGGCAAATGGGAGTCCATAAGAAAAGTATTCTAGAGAGAACCACTTCAGTGTCTTTGAAACCAAAACAATGCTATAACTGTTTTCCCTTGTGCAGACTTGAAAATTTTTGTCAGTGTCAACATCTGATAAGAGAATTTGTTAATTCCTCCTGTGTTGCTTCCCTGTTCACAATGTTTGATGGCAACAATAAAGTCACAGCTAATCAGCATCTGATGCAAACGCATGACTTGAATTCCATACCAGGATGACAAATATTTTCATGAAAAGCAATGCCACCTCCAGAGAAAACAGCCTCCCATACAGTTGCATAACTATATCCCCATGAAGTGCAGATAAAATACACGAAAATAAATGCACTGTTGTTCATCTGATTTGGCCTTTAGTATATTCCTTTCTTAGATCTCTTTACAAAATATCACTCTGTTGTTTGTATTTAAGTAGATATCTACCTCTTGGCCTTGACTTAAAACAGTATTGAGGACTGATTAAAACAGTATTGAGGATTGAAAGAATATGATAAATTCTTTCAGCAGAGTAAACCTCATTATAACTTTTATTGTATATGGCCAGAGCATTTAGTATTACATATCACCAAGAGGAACTGCTGTTAGACAATTACTAGGAAAACTACACAGTGAAATACTGTAGATAAAGAGTCATTCAAGTGGCTTTCATTGGTCTAGTGATTTTGCTAAAAGTTAAATAATAATGTTCTCTTCCATAAACATGAAAGCTATGAAGAGAAGGATTAGTCCCAGGGCTAACAGAAAAGAATATTTACCAAATGCCATCAAAATTGTTCAGATCCTGCCGCTAAAATGGCAAACAAACAGCTTCACAAGTCTACCTAATGCCCAAACAGCCTTTGCATTTTCAAGATAAATATTGGCCAAAGATTGAAAGGGAAAATAGGAGAAGAAAGAATGTGAGAGTTTTAAAAAATATTTCATTACTTTATCCAGCATACCAAAAAATAACAACTGCTCTTAGAAGTTTATCAGACCCATAATAAATAGGACAAATCTTACAGATTTTCTGAAGATAGTGATTAGAAAGAAAAAAAAATTATTTCCTAAGGCATTTTATTACAGTCTCACTAGCTTGCCTATAATATTCAAATCCAGAATTAATTAAAGACCATGACTGTACAGCTTTTCTGTTCACTTTCTACCTGAATAGAGAACAGGATAAAGGGAAATTTTATATTAAGAATGGAACTTTACTTATTCCAGAAGACAGCAGGAATATATACATATTATTGGATAGCACAGAATTTGAAAAGGAATAGAATGGAGAAAAGTGCCTTTTCCAGATTATACTAGAATAGGATGTTCCAGATTCATCCCATAGCATCCTCCTATTCACTAGATCAGTTAGACTTTGCCCATTTCATTAGTGGACAGACTTGAAATTAAAAAAAAAAAAAAATTCCATCAGAGACAAATAAGAGTATCAGTGAACCTCCTCTCTATGGGATCTTATTTCTCACAGTGACCCATTTTTCTGTTTGAAATTAGGCTGTGTTTTAACCTGGTCACAACTTCCTTATTCTTCTAGATCCATTCTAATGAACTAAATACCTTTTACTCAAGCCTTCTCTTTCATTTATCATGTATCATGATTATAGAACAAATCTCACTACTGATTTGAGAAGCCACATTTCCACTTGTATTCAAATTTATTTAAAGATGTTTTTCCACCAACCCAAACCTATCTTTACAATAGTCAAAATAAGTGCTAAAGCATTCTACATTTCAGATCTCAACCCAACGTTCATAGTCTCATTTCTTGTGTCTCCCTTTTAAAAATATTTAATTTTTGTCATCTCTTGTCTTCTTCTATTTCAGGATAGCCCAGTAGAGAAAAGAAGTATTTCTACTGTATGCTATTCAATACTTTGACTGCATTATATATTTCAGCAGCAGACATATAGCAGAAATATTGTGGTTACTTGAATATTCAAAGATTAGTAATAGTAGGCAGTGAGTCTGAAACATCTACATTTTAAAAGACACAATGATTTCTGTTTGTAGTAAATTTTTTTCTGTAAATACATACAAATAAAACCTGTACTACTCAGCACTCACAGAAATTTTGCTTCATGCAAATGCATTAATTATCTCCTTTATTTAACAAATATTCATTAAGCATCTACCAAATGGAAGACACTCTTCTATGTGATTGACAGAAGGAAAAACAGACATAGAGATACACATGAGATATTAATTTACAATACAGCATAAGTGTATTCCATCAGCCTAGACAGAGTTATATTAAATCTGAAGAGTCAATAGTGTTCATTTTCATTGCCCTAGTAGCCATATGCAAGTTAATCTCAGGTCCAGTGACACACTCTGACTTAAAATATCATTAGATTTCAGGATGGGACAAACATACAAAGAGAGCTACAAAAAAACAAAAACAGAAACAAAAAACAGAAGAGGCTTATGGAAAACCCATTTTATATCTGCATAAATCCTGGGGATGCAATGAAGCCCCCACTGTTCCCAGATACAGCACCCAATGGGCCGTGTTGCACACAGACATACTATGGTTAGAATAAAGGGAACTGTGATCTCAAGAGTAAATCAGATGCAGAAAAGAAAAAGAGATTGGCTCTTTTTATATATGTGTTACACACATACAAATCCACAGTTCTCAGAAGTATATAAACAAAGCTGTGTATTATCACACTCCACCACCAGATAAGCTAATTAGATAGGGACCAGCAAAGGCAGACACTTCATAAAAATGAAGAGAACAACATTCGAGGCAAATGGGCTACTACTCTTTCAGCAGATGGCTTTGCTAATTAGATACTGGCAAAAGATAACATTAAACAAAACTAGTTTAATTACACAACGCCAAAAATTAACAATCACCTGAGGGCTTTCTTTTTTCATATGTTTACATTCATATTCTTATGTCATGTATTCTGCGATGTGCTGGGAAATGTTACATTGCCATGGCAATTATAAACAAATCGTCAGGGTATGCAAGACTATATCTTGGTTCAAAAATGTAACAAAATCCAAGTGAGCTGGAACTAGAAACAACTGTGATTGGACTTGGATAAAATGTCAATCTATAACAGTAACTTTGAGAGAGGACATCTTTGCTAATTATAATACCATCAAGGTCACATGTGTCAGGATCCTAGAATGGTGAGCATTGAACAAAAAAAGGCAGTAAATATTTTAGTCCATTTGGAAGGATTTGTTCGATGTTCCTCTGCCTTTACTTCCTAGTGGATATTCAAAGCGTTTATTATTTTTTCATATTAATTTTCAGTATACTTGCATTTCCATCCATGTCAAATACAAGCAAGTACAATTATAACCTCAAAATCAAAAGACTAGCCAAACATCTTATGTTCTCACTGATATGTGGGAGCTAAGCTATTAGTAATGCAAAGGCAAAAGAATGATACACTAGACTTTGAGGACCTACGGGAAGAATGGGAGGGGGACGAGGGATAAAAGACAACAAACGTGTGCAGCGTACACTGCTCGGGCGATGGGTGCACCAGGATCTCACAAATCTCCACTACAGAACTTACTCATGTAACCAAATACCTCCTCTACCCCACTAACATATGGGAAAATAAATTTTTTTAAAAAAATGATCAATGTCAACATTTAGAAATTAACTTTAAAAAGACTGGAAGAGCACTAGAGTCATATCATCCCACTATTTTTTGATTCTCATACACTGTCATCATCTAAAATTAGAAGAAATAACTTAACCTTAGAGATATCTATGAAAAGTGTTCTAATAATCTTTAAAGCCCTTATGCTAATATCCAAGATTTTCTTTCACATAATAACATCACAGTAAACTTGCATTGATAAGGAACTGCAGAGTGGTGCTCCCAGCCCGTTGAATGCTCACTGGGCATTCGGTTTTCTAATTGGGAGTTGACAATGTATTTATTCCCTAGAGCTGTTGTGAGAAACTACCACAAACTGGGCAGCTTTAAGGACTGAAATTTATTCTTACAGTTCTGGAGGCTCATTGGCAGGGGTGACTCTGACTGAAAACTCTGAGGGAGAATCTGTCTGGGCCTCCCTCCCAGCCCCTGGGGTCTGCCGCTGATCTGTGGTACGACCTTGGCTTATGGGGCATCACTGCAATCTCTGCCTCACTCATCGCATGGTGTTCTCCTTGTGTCTTTCTTTGTCCAAATGTTCCTCTTATAAGGACACCAGCCACTGGATTAAGGCCCACTGTAGTCCAGCAATGACCTCAGCTTAACTAAGGACATCTGGAAAGACTCTTTTTTCAAATAAGGCCATATTCTGAGAATCTGTGTGGACATGACTTTTGGGAGATACTCTACAACCCAGTACAAATAGTGTGGCATAAGAGATTTGGAGAATCAATTCATAGTCACAAGTTAGGGTCATTGCTCTGCCACAAATTAGTTGCAAATTCTTAAGCAAAATAGTGGTAACAATTTATTTAACTTGTGACGTGCTAGCTACAGCGCTAAATGCTTTCTATATACTTACCTCGTTGAATGTGAGAGGTACTATTATAATCAGATTTTGGACGAGGACTTTGGGTAAATAACTTGCCAAAGGCCCCAAAGTATTAAGTGGCAGCTCCAGGACTGGCACTTTATAACTTGATTTGGAGCCTGTTATCTGAACTACTTTCCAGCTATTTAAATTACCGAATTAAGTACCCCTTGCTACCTGATTTTTACAGTGTCTTTGTTTTCCACCCCATAATTTAGAAAAATATATATCTGAAGCATAGAAATTTGTGCATGTCTAAGTTCAGAGCTGTTGGCATTCAGTAAATATTAATCAAAAAAGCCATCAATTCCCTTGTCAGAGAATGTATTCATGTATAAAGCCTCTGGGCCCATTCACAGCCCTAGTATCGATTTTAAAAGGACCATGATTTGTCTAATGAAACTCTAAAGTCAAGAAAGATACAGCCAGGGTATGATATAAGAATCTTGGGTTGGTTTTGTGAAATTAAACATCTTATATATAAGAACAGTTGGTTCCTGACACAGCAGCAATGTCCAGATTTCAAAATTCAGTCTGAAGATCCATCACTCTCCTACTAAGCCCTTCTGGGGCTTCCCACTCCTCCTGGATTAAGAGCCAAAGTCATCTGGAAAATTCTGCCATGTCCAGGTACTTATTTCCTAGTTCCCCCACCCCATTCTTTTATGGGTGGCATGGGTTTCTCAGCGTGGTCTCTGAACAAAGCAGACACATTCCCTATGGCCTGTGGACCTACTGGCCCCATTACCTGGAATACCTTCCTCCAGATGCCTACCTAGCTAATGCCTGTCCCTCCTATGTACCTTAGTTCAAGGGTGAGCTCCTCGCTGGACCCTCTGTAGCCATATATGTACATGTGAAACTGCCATTTGCCTCCCCCTTTCTCACTAGAAAGCAAACTGCACTTGGGCAGGCAGCTTGGCTGCTTGGTACACTTCTGTATCTGCAGCACCTAGGACAGTGCCTCACATGCAAGTACTCAATACCTAGTTGTTAAACAAATGAATGGATGTATTAATAGAATGCCCTACACCCATGCCCTTGGAAGTAGCTCAGGTGTCCTTCTAGGGACCCCCTGTAGAATGGGCACATGAGGCTTCTCAGCCCTTGAGCTGGTTGGGTGAGCCTACCGCATGTTGCACCTCTGTGGCAAAAACATACCACAAGAATTTCTCTTCCACACTTCAATTTACCTGGCACTGGGAAGAAGAATATGAATGCATCCGCTCTGGGAAGACAGAAAGGGAAGGATCAGAGCAAAGATTTTACTACTTTTTCAGCAGTAGACATTTTTTTAAAGTAACGTCTTAAGCCTAATCTCAAACAAAAGGAGATAAAAGTGATACAGTATTCCCCTTGTCTGCAGTTTTAATTCTTGATACCATGGTCAACTGAAGTTCAAAAATATGAAATGGAACATTCCAGAAGAAAACAATTCCTAAGTTTTAAATTGTGGACCATTCTGAGTAGCATGGTGAAATCTCAAGCCACCCCACTCCATCCCGCCTGGGGAAATGAAGGATTCCTTTATCTAGAGTATTCACACCTCTATGTTCCCTGCCCATTAGTCACTTAGGAGCCCTCTCAGTTATCAGATCAGAAAAGCATAGCACACACAGTGTTCAGTACTATAAGAGGGTTTAGGCATTCCCTGGGGGTCTTGGAACATATCCCCCGTAGATAAGAGAGGGACTACTATATTATGTCAAAGTCATGTTTTAAGTGCAAAATTATAATAAGTCATTAGAAAAATGTGAGGGCAAGTGACTGCTGAGTCATAACACCCTCGGTATCCAAGCATTTCTGTATTTTGCTTTGGTTGCCTACTTTTGAAAAAAACACAAATTTATAAAAATTAATAGTTATAAACAAGACCACTTTGAATCTCAGTAAATTTGGAGTATAAGTTGAAATGACAGCGGACACCTTATTCCATACTCTATAATAAACCACGTAAGCCAAGTAATGCCACAGTAAAAGTTAATTTACTGAGTGAAGGATTCTAAAGTCTTAAAATTCTGTACATGTTATACATTGGTATAAGTGTTTGGTTTTTTGTTTGTTTGTTTTGAGACAGAGTCTCACTCTGTCACCCAGGCTGGAGTGCGGTGGCCCAATCTCGGCTCACTGCAAGCTCCGCCTCCTGGGTTCATGCCATTCTCCTGCCTCAGCCTCCCAAGTAGCTGGGACTACAGGCGCCCACCACCACGCCCAGCTAATTTTTTTGTATTTTTAGTAGAGACGGGGTTTCATCGTATTACCCAGGATGGTCTCGATCTCCTGACCTCGTGATCTGCCCACCTCGGCCTCCCAAAGTGCTGGGATTACAGGCGTGAGCCACTGCGCCCTGCCAAGTGTTTCTTAAATAATGGGATTAAAGTAATATATCATCTCAAATCCCTGAAGCACCTCTAGAATCTGAGAGTTCTGAGAAACACAGTTGGCAAGTCACTGTTTTAAGAAACCACATTTATCTGATAAGAAATGTTGGGGCTGGACCTGGGGTCAGACAGAGAAAAATGAAGTGATGGAAGATGAGTTCCAATGACCCTGCTCCTGAACATGAGTGACCCCTGCTGGGATGATCTTTTGAAAGGAGAACATTAGAGAAAGAGAGAGAGAAAAAAAAAAAAAAGTATCAAGGACATTATAATATCTGGTATAAAATTGAAAACCATGATTGTCAGACCCTGAAGCATGAAACAACTGGGGCACTTCAAGAATATTTCTAAGGTAAGGCTCGTAAGAGCCTTATTTCTTGGCTGCAGGGTTTTACAGAAATTATTTTCATGGATGCAAGTAGGATTGGTTTAAAAAATGGTACATTGTCAAATTTGTAAGACTAAATGTAGTGAAAAAAATCAAATCACTGGAGGGATGGCTATTTTTATACATGAATTTCCTAAAAGTATTAGTATAAGCAACCCAATTCAAAGTCAGTCAAGCAGGGATAAAGGTATTGACATCAGAGTGTATTGACTTCCCAACGATTGGCTTGCCTAATTTAATATTTCCCAAATGCATTTGGTGGAAAATTGATTGCATCTAACGTTATATTTTCTCTCTTTTACAACATGCAGTTATATCTTATATCACATGGATGATGCCATCCAAGTGCCACAATATCTGTATAATGTTCAACAGAAATTATGTTTGCTAGAAATTAGATATATCACAAGCAAATTAAAATTAGATGTTTTATCTGATGTAACATTTATTCTGCATATGTAGAGATATCACAAGAGGAATAAGTTGATTATAGAAAGTTATGAAAAATATCACACCAAGCTGAGCTTAGTAAGACTATCTGAAGATTGTATGGGACACAAATATGAGGTCACAAGATACATTTTTAAACAATATGAGAAGCAGCATGTTGGCATGGGATTCTCTGTAAAACCTTGACCAACACTAGGGTTACACAACTTGATATAATGAAGCCCGTCTTGAAAATATCTTTACAAGGCTAAGTTTGTGGTGTGGCTTTGATCAAATCTTTCTTTCAGGCCGGGCGCGGTGGCTCAAGCCTGTAATCCCAGCACTTTGGGAGGCCGAGGCGGGCGGATCACGAGGTCAGGAGATCGAGACCATCCTGGCTAACATGGTGAAACCCCGTCTCTACTAAAAAAATACAAAAAAAAAAACTAGCCGGGCGAGGTGGCGGGCGCCTGTAGTCCCAGCTACTCGGGAGGCTGAGGCAGGAGAATGGCGTAAACCCGGGAGGCGGAGCTTGCAGTGAGCTGAGATCCGGCCACTGCACTCCAGCCTGGGTGACAGAGCGAGACTCCGTCTCAGAAAAAAAAAAAAAAAAAAAAAAATCTTTCTTTCACACACCAGTTAACTACTGACAATAATATTCTAGCACTATTGGTAAAAGTGAAGATAAATCATCCCGTCCCTAAAACAAGAAGAAATTTCACAGATATATGCCAAGGTTTCTTCTGGGAATATAGTTAAAGGGTTCAAAAGGGACCATATGTAGCAAGTAATAAGAAGTACCAATCTTTTTATTTCGAGGCAACATGAAATAGATGTAGAAAACAACGCCAGCAACCACAGCATGAATGCAAATGAAGGTGCAGAAACCATGCAACTCTTTGTTGTATGGCTTAGAATTTTATTTTACTGATATGAAAGAAATATTTTTATGTTTTCAAGAGGAATACCCCATTTGTGATTTTGTGTGTTAGATTTCTCTTGCTTAAAATGTAAAGCCAACTATATTGGCATCATCGTTTGAGTCCTATTATTGTGTATTCTGGCTAAATCTTAATGAAGACATTCTATATGAACTGTCAGCCTAATAGGCAATATTGATGTAAATATACGGGTGTTTGCTTTCAGTTTCTCGATAAATCTTTTCTATTTTCCTATTCTTCTGAAACTGGCTTCATGAAAACAAATAACACTTCATACCTGATTACTTTCTCTAGAGTTCTGGGTTGATATCTATGCACTAGATTCACTGGAGCACTTACAAAACCCAGATTATGAATGTTTCCTGGGGAATTGTTTTATACTCATGGAACCACTCAGAATTTATTCATTATTCAAGTTAAAAATGCTTGCTTCCTGAGATACATCCTATCAAAGTCAACAAAGATTGACTTTACTTCCAGCTTAAGAACATATTGATCTATTTTCCAGATCTCAAGGTATATACAAAACCCTCCTTATGAACCTTATTCAGCATTATTTCCATAAGCTTTTGTTTTCAGCTTAAAAAAAATGAACATGAAAATTTGTTTTCTAGTGTAAGTTTGGGTAGTCATTTTTTACTGTTATTTTAAATAAATAACAGGATAATATACTCTGTTCAAGAAACACATTATTTACTATATTATCACAATGGTAAATGAACACTTAGTGAACATGACTGATATATTCATGTCCTAGTTAATATTTAACACTCTTATAACTTAATGACTATCCGCTTAAACTTATTAAATCAAATAAATAATTTAGCATTAAACAGTAATTGTGTGGTTTTGTCATTTATTTCTCCCAACATTTTTCTCTCTTCTATAATTTGCTCATTTGCATGCCAGAGATGTCCTAAACTACTGTCATTACTATTATTAAGATGTTTGATAAGAGCTCCATCTAAGAAAAACGTGCAAAAGCATTTCAAGTGTGGGAGAATAAGAGTTGGCGAATTTTTAATGTCTATAACATGAGGTATTTTGATGGAAAAATTGATGCCTTTTGTTATAATTTTACAACAAAATGAAGGGAACATGAGGCACTCTTTCCCTTCCATCTATTTAAATCAGTCCTTTTGTTATGTGATTAGCCAGGGTTGGCAACTAATTGCCAAATGTTACAACTTTACTCAATTTCCTACTGAAGGAATTTGATTTTGAAATAAATTGCCTACAACAATTAGGGCCTAGAAACACAAATTTGTGTATATCTGAGGGTAGAACATTGGAGTAGGATGAATACTGGTCCCTTAAAAGATATCCATCACCATCTCTGCAACCTGTGAATGTTACCCCATATGGCAAAAAAAAAAAAAAAAAAAAAAAAGGGACTTAAGATAATTACATGAAGGATCTTGAGATGGAGACATTAGCCTGTATTATTCAGGCAGCATCTCAACATCACTGAAAACATCCTTATATGAAGCAGGCAGAGGAAGATGCGGACAATACAGAGGAGAAGGAAATGTGACCGTGGAGGCAGAGATTGGGATGAAGGAGCCTCAAGTCAAGGAGGCTGGCCACCACCCGAAGCCAAATGACAAAAAGAAGAAATTGTTTGCCCTGAATTTCTGGAGGAAGTGTGGCCCGGAGGACCACTTTATTTTAGTCCCATAAGAATTATTTTGGACTCCTAGCCTCCAGAACTATGGGAGAAAAAATTTCTGTTGCTCTAACCCACCAAGTTCATGGTAATTTGTCACAGCAGCCATACAAAACTAATACACACATACATACACATGAATTACACAGATGAACACAGTCACACTCACGTGAGTTTAGGAGCTTGGGGTGGACATGTTAACATCTGTGTGTCTGTCTACCAAACATCTGGGTCAGGCCCATTGTTGGAAATCAGAACATGTCATCCCAAAATATGCCTTTGTTGTGGGATTATTTTGAGCTGATTATTTTGAGAAAGCCTAGACACAGGAGAAGCTCTGAAAACAGAGTAGAAGTTGTCTTTTTGTAAGGTAAGCTTACATACAAAAAGGAAATCTCTATTTGTAAGGTTGTCTCCCTTACTGTACCAGGAAGAGAAAGATGATCCTAAATCAGGAGGTAAGTCAATGGAGAAGGCACTGACTTAAATGTGCACAACAAACCTTACTCCTGTTAACCACACCATTTCTGGTTGCATTGCCATTACTTGCCTCTCCCACACCCTTCTTTCTTTTATCTAGCTGAAGATGGTATTTAAGCTTGAATTCTAAGATATCTCTTTGAGAGTGACTCATTTCCCTGGGTATCTCCCATATGTATACAAGGCATAAACATATTTTTAAAACTTGTTTGTTTTTCTATTGTTAATACGTCTTTTGTTACAAGGGCCCAGCTGAGAATTTAGAAGAGCAGAGGGAAAATTACTTCTTCCTGCCCTACACCATATATATGAAAGTTGTAGTTGTTAATATCAAAGAGCTCTTGGGGAAAACATGCTGTGATCGTGGGCGTCTTGAAGGGGAACACTCAACCCAGATGTAGGGATCTGGAGATGGACGAAGGAACGTTTCTTAGGGAGGTCAAGGCTTGAGCTGGATCTTGAAGCAATTGATCAGTGAGTGAATAAGTGGAAGAGTAGATAGATGTTCAAGAAAATCAAATGGGCCAGGCGCGGTGGCTCAAGCCTGTAATCCCAGCACTTTGGGAGGCCGAGACGGGTGGATCACGAGGTCAGGAGATCGAGTCCATCCTGGCTAACATGGTGAAACCCCATCTCTACTAAAAAAAATACAAAAAAAAACTAGCCGGGCGAGGTGGCAGGCGCCTGTAGTCCCAGCTACTGGGGAGGCTGAGGCAGGAGAATGGCGGGAACCCGGGAGGCGGAGCTGGCAGTGAGTGGAGATCCGGCCACTGTACTCCAGCCTGGGGGACAGAGCGAGACTCCGTCTCAAAAAAAAGAAAAGAAAAGAAAAGAAAATTAGATGAATAAGCCAGTGCAAAGGCCTGAAATGGGAAGAAAGGACATCTAAGCTGGAGAACCGGACCCCAGGGTGGGAACTGGAGAGGTCTCTGGCTACACGCTGATATTCAGCTAAGGACAGGCCTCCTGAACCATGCTAAGAGGAGTTCAGATTTATTTTTCACAAGTTGAAGAAAAGCCATGAATAAAATTTTAAGTAAGATATTGGCATGGTGAAATGAGTAATATTGAGAAAGACTTCTCTGCGGGTATGAGAAGACCTGGAATGCAGTGTGGCTGTAGGGGTGAATACAAGGAGAGTGATGTAGAGGTCATTGCAGGCAACCAGCAGGCAGGCATTGGGAACCTGAAATAAGCAGGGACAATAGAATGACAGAAGAAGGGATGGGTAACCAGCTATTTAGTCATGGGAAAGGCACTGTCTTTTGATCATGTAGATGTGTGGGTGGACAGCAGTAGCACATGTCTGCCTAATCTATAGTATGAAACTAATTCCCACCCATTCCTTAAGCTGGGTTTAGACTGAATGCCATACACAATTCTGGACTGCTTTCTTTCCACCCCCCATAAGTAACTTTAACCTTAGACAAATAAAACTACCTTTACAATCCTGTTTAAAGAAAATATAATAAGACAGTAAATCTCCGTCCAAAATAGCAAAGTAGTTCAAGAAGAAAGACCAAATTCATACAATGTTTTGATCATCACACTTTTAAATCAAACACACTTTAGTTCACTGGTAATACATTTTGGATTTTCAAAACAAATGAGAAACCAACCAAACAAAATCTTATGAATCACATGAAAGTTACCTTTAAAACTGTAGGAATTCAAAGTAAGTCAGTACAGAACTTCTTTTTCAAAGTAATATAATAATGATTTATTTGTTTGGAATTCTGTGTCCTGAGTCAAGCAAATAAGATGATATAAAAATGACACCAACATAAATTTAAAACTGAGAGAAAATGTAAGAGAAAACTTACAACTCTTGACTTCCAAGACATTTAGCAAAGCTAAAGAAGCTGGAATTTGAAAGTGGAAAACATAAGAAAATAGACTAGCAAATTAAGATTTTCATATCTCTGAGTCTTACATTTTTCTTAGATTTTCGCATGCTATGGTTTTAACACTCCTCCAAAATTTACACTGAAATTTAATTGTTGTTGTAAGTATTATAAGAGGTAAGAGGTAAAACCTTTAGGAGACAATTAGGTCTTGAGAGCACTTCCCTACTAAATGGGTTAATGCCATCGTCACAGGAGTGGGTTAGTTATAACTGGAGTGGGTTTCTGAGAAAAGGGTAAATCTGGGCTAGTGTTCTCCCTCCATCTCATGAGCTTTCTTCATATGATGCCTTCCATCCTAGGATGACTCTAGTCAGAAACTGACACCAAACTCTTGGACCTCACAGCCTCCAGAACCATGAGTCAAGTAACCTAGTATTTTGTATAAATTACCCAGCCTGTGGTAGTCTAACAGCAGAAAAAGTGCTAAGAAAAATTCTGAAAAGAGCCATGCTATTAAATGCCAATATTAATTCTCTCTCCAACCTAGAAGAGGAAGGGCATTTCTTCCTTAGTCAGCCAACTTCAGAACTCACACTAAAGTGTCAGCTTTACTGCATCTCAATTACAGTTCACAATATCAACAGCAAAAATTCAATGCTATTTTTTAAAAAAATACTTTAGGTCTGACTCTGATTTCTCAAATTTTGACTATGACTATGAGTCACGACTACCAACATTTAGATCAGCACTGTGAGATTAACCAGAGCCAATATGTAAATGTATACAGCAGAAAGCCATCAATCAATCTGCAGTGGACACAATGTTTCCAAGTGTAACTATAATAGAGGAGCAAAGCAACAACAGAATCCTGGAATTAGACAATGTGTGACAGTACAACAGCCTAAAAGACCTGCCGGCAAGACATATTGGGAAAATTAGTCAAGGAGCACATGCATGCTCAGAGATGAGAATGAACCAATTCCTGATGGGGAAGATGGCTGGTACTCTTCCACCCATCACAACTAACTTTACCCTCCCAACAATCTAGGGTGTAGGTACCAGTATTACATTCATCTTACACAGTAGGTAGAAAGGGGCTAAACAACTTGCCAAAGATTACTGAGCTTTTAAATGGATGACCTGGGATTATGAAGTCAGGCCACCCTGGCTCCAGGGTCCACAATCTTAACCCATGTGCGATGGACTCTTCTTTCAGTGAAGGAGTTGGCAGGATCTCCCAGATTCCTAATTCCTTCCTGTCTCACCAGCGCTCTATGACAGATTGAGTTTGTTTGCTTTGAACTTGTCAGAAAAAATAAAATGTGGATGCTTTTGAAAGTCAAACAGGCCCTCGGTAGGAAAGCAGGGAATGAAATGGTTTGGCTGGAGAGATAACACTACTCCACATCTTCACTACTGAGAGTTCAACACAGTTGTTATGATTTCAATGCTGATTTCATACAGTCATCGATTTGAAAGCTTCCCCCTATTCCCGCCCTGCAATCTGAGCTCTGAAAGTACATAGAAACCACAAAAGTAAACTTAATTGAGAATAGTCTTATTATTCTGCAAGTTTGTGTAATTATCCAAACCTACTTGAAATAATAACAGAGGTCAAGACAAAGAGCATGCATGGTTAAACATGAATATCATTCCATAATCTGACATAATGTATGTGGGTAAAGATCATTACACTATACATAGAAAATTCAAACTGGGTTATATTTCCAAAACAAGTTTATATGTTGAATTAGGAGAATATGGCAAAAACTATCCCACAGAGACATTATGCAAGCTGACAAGCATGGAGGTCAACAAGCTTTGTGTACTGGAGATGGTAGGACAGATCCATCCATTATCCGGGCACAGCCAAGAAAGTGCACTTAAAGTTGCAATCTAAGATTCTAAGATACCATATCCCTCCTTTATGGTGAAAGATGGGGTCCAAGTTTCCCATATGGAATATAACGGCCAAGTCCTTTCTCATACAGCACAGAGCAGGGACGCCCTGGGGAGGTGTGAAGAACCATGGAAGAGATGAAGATGAGGGCGTGGTGCACTCTTTGGTTCTCACCTTTTTGCATGGACTAGCTCCCTGGTTTCTGACCTGCTACCTCCCAGAACACAACTCTTCCTCATCCCCAGCCTCATTATCCCCCTACTCTCCTCTAATTGGAGTATCCACCTCATTAGAGTCTCCTTAAATGGTCTCAGGGCTGACAATAACACAACAATTTATGAAAGAGCTAAACATTCCTCCCTATGCTATCACACAGGCAATGGGTAAGTACTACATTTTAAATTTAGTGCTTTCTAGCACAATCATACCCCAAAAGAGCTCTAATATGTCTGAAACAAGTAATACTAACAGAGTTGTCTGCCTCATTTCCTAATGCTTCGAGCTCTTATTAGGCCGAATAATTAAGAAAACTATTTTTTCTTCTTTGTTTTTCCAAGTATGATAACTTTCCTCCATACATGTCTATATGAGCTTTAACTCAAGGACAGCTGATTTAATGGGTTGTGATGATGGATAATTAAGTCTCTTAATTATTCTCTTAGGATTATTGTAGCTGTGAAAATCAAGCCGCATACACATACATTCAAACAGCAATTAAAACATATTTAATTGCTTTTTAATTTAGAAATGATTTCTGGTTTTGGAAGCTATCTATGGCCTCAATATGCTCATCATTTTATTTGCATATCCAAAGACTTTATCAGTCTTTATAACCATTTTGATTGGTCTACCTCCTATGGTGTTTTGACAAATATTATTATAATCTGTTAGATTTGTGTTCCTACTAATACACTATCCAGGTGATTTAACAAACATATAGTGCTTCATTATCCAGTTTTAATAGAATCTATAAAAACACAAATGTAACTAGTCCAAATGTGGTACAAAAGCATCTCAAAATCTCACCTTTTCAAGAAATCTGAGTCTGGTTATTACCGAAATAACTCCTCCCTGTGCCATCTACACTAACCTCTACTTTCCCTTTAAATAATGATGAGCCTCAAGAGAAAGAAACTCAATATTAGGAAGTAGCTTCTATACAGCCTTTACATGAATGACAAACAAAATTATTGTAGCATGATCATCCCAAGATAAAACAGTTAAAATTGCTCCTCCCATGCCTAACATCATTAAGGACATTCCTTGAGGTTCAGTAATGTTTAATATCAACAGATACACAACATACAAAATAGAAATAGAAACATTATCAACTATATAAAATCATTTGATTGGTTCTACACCAAGAAAATGCCACCAAATAGGAATTGTTAACTCTCCAGTCATATTCCCACATAGTCAGTGGAACTTGTAAATGTATTCAACTAATATTTACTGAGCACATATTAAGTAACAGAATTTGGGATCCAATATGAGCTTTCCTAAAGCCTGCTGTATTTTAGAAATTCTCAGCCTGCTAAAGGCAAGAGAAAAAAAAGTAATTGTAATACAAGTTGAGAAGTAAAGGTAAATACTGTAAGAACAAAGAGAGAAAATCATGTTTGTAGAGAAGATGGAGGATTACACAGCAATGCCCAGCCCAGCAGCCATCTGAGCAGGAATGGAGGGAAGATAGAAGTTCTTGAGAGACAGGAGAGACATATGCTTGCTGAAAACAGGTACCAGGATGTGCAAAGTCTGTGAGAAGTCGAAAAACATCTCACGTTCATGAAACTGCAAGAAATGTGTATGGCCGAATCCCACAAGGAATGGTGAGGAACAAGCAGATCTTGAAGCTGGAAAAATAGAAAAGGTCAGACCATGGTGTTTCTTTCATGATATTGCTTGAAAATAGGATTTTATTTTTACATTTAAGTTTTAGGCAGTAAGGTAATGTCACAGTTTACATATATTAAGCCATGAACCACAGTAGGAGGCAGGAGGAATGGAGGACACAGAGCATTACAAATAACTGCCCAAGGCCAGAAAGCAAGTAAAGGAGCTAAGATTCAAAGGTGATCAGATGTGCAGTTTAGAAGGATAACTTGAGGAAAAAGGGATAGAATGTATGAGAGGACAGAATACAATTAAGAAAAGAACATGAGCTAGTTTAAGCCCAAGGGGATAAGGCAATGAGCCTGAATTCAAGAAGCCTGAAGAAGGCTGAATCCGCTGTAAGCTGCAGACTGGACAGAACAGTATAGGTATACATTCAGGGACCATTTCATGAGAATGTGGAACTAGCAAAGACATCCATTGCTCTGGACAAAAGGTTTTGAATCTGAGCTCTGACGTTAGTTTAAGGAGCTCCATCCAACTGATGATGGTATGAAAAACTATTCTACTGTTCAGGAAATAAGTTAATTTGGAGGTAAAGACAAAATATTCGTTGTCTTGACTTTTTTTTTCTTTTTTTTTTTTTTTTTTTTTTGCAGAACTCTCTCTTCCCTGTCCAACCCGCGCTGGCTGGAGTGGCAGTGTGGCGGGAGTCTCCGGGCTCCGTGCAAGGCTGCTGCTCCCAGGGTTCGACATGCGCATTCTCGCTGCCTCAGCTCGGCCAAGTACTGGGCCTACACAGGTGCCTGCCACCCGACTCCCAGCGTAATGTTGGTGTTGTATTTTAGTAGAGATGGGGTTTCCCGTGTTTTACGTCAGGATGGTCCTCAATCTCCTGCCCTCGGTTATTCGTGCCCGCTTGGCCTCCCAAAGTGCTAGGATTACAGGCATGAGCCACCATGCTTGGCCTATTTTGATTTTTATATGTCTTTGCTTGGGAACAAAGGAGATACAGTGACATAAGTGTGGCTCAGATGTTTTGTTTATTTTGACTTTTGTTCTTTTGAGGGGGAGGGAATGGAACAAGAAGTCACAATTGCTCACACAATCGTCCATCTGCATTTGTCATAGCTGGTCAACATGCAGGGTCCACACCAAGGTGCTGACCACATTATGGGTATGACTAAGGATGAGGACCGTCATGTGAAATAGCTTTGTTGAGCATGAGAAATGATCTACCCTAACACAAAGACAAATGGCTTGATCACCGTGACGTGGAGATCACAACGATGCGCTACAGCTCATTTTCCTAAAGAACAGACCAAAGTGTCCGTTATAGCATTTGACAATCTAAGCATTCCTGCTGGGACCACCTTCTGCCCATGGCTTATCCTCTCCGGGTTTTCTTCCTCATCACTAGCTGCTCCTTCTCAGTCTCCTTTAGCAGACCGAGCTGTGTTTCCTCCAATGGTGGCATGGTCCTGGCATCTGCTTAGGATCCTTCACTTTCCACTCTACCTTCCTCCCTGGGCAGTATTACCTTGTCTTATGACAGTAAACACCATCAATACAACGCACCTGCATTCATGTTCATTTCTGGAAACTATTAATTCTTCCATCTCTCTCCTGGGTATATTCCTTGGCATATCCAAAGTCATCTCACACATACTACATGCAAATCACCAGCCATGATTTCCCTCTCTGCCTCCCGACTTGCTTCTCCCCAAGTGTTGCCCATATTACTACCCTCTTAGTTGCTCTGGTCAAAGGTATACAAGTCATCCTTGAGTCTTCTTGTTTCCTCACTGCCAATATCCAATCCACGAGCAAATCATGTTGACTGTAACTAACAAACAAAACATTCCAAATGTGTCCATTTTTCTACCAGTATCTCTTGCCTAAATTCTAATACAATTTCCTAATGGATGTCCTTTCTCAAACTTTGCCCCATTTTAACCCTTTCCTCTACAACTCACCCAAAAGTATCTTTTTAATAAGAAAAATAGATGATGTTTAATACCTTTGAGTGGCTTGCCATCTAGATACCTAAAACACAATTCTACGTCTTGGACCTGGTTCACAAAGCTTGAAGAGTTTCTGCCCCCAATTCTCTGACCCCATGTGTTACCATTCCTCTACTCGCTTGAGCCCTGTGATCTAGCAACTCTAAACCTCTGTAGGTTCCATTAGCCTTATCCATCCTGTCCTCTTCCAAACTTTTGTATTCACTGAGCTCTCTTCCCCGAAGGTGCTTTCCCTCAGCTGTACCTGACTCCTCATTATTCAGATATTGACTCAAGTGCCATTCTCTAAGAGCAGACCATTCCTTGCCACCCTATCTACAAGAACTTCATAAATACTTTCTATCACATCCCTGCATTTGAATTCTTGGCAGCACACTTACTACTTTCTAACACTTTTCCTAACTATTAATTGATTAAATGTCTCCTCCAACTATAATGACACTGCTAAGAGAAGTCTTTCCCTTGGTTCAACACTTTATTTCCTGTACTTGGAAGTCTGACTACCCCATAGGAGATCCTGATTGAATATGTGCTGAAGGAAGGAATAATCTAGGAGTTTGAAAAGATGCAATGAGTTTACTTTTGGAAACTTTCTATCTGAAGATAGGAATTTCAAGGTGAGAGCTTCATCACATTTGTTATCAGGTGAACCTGGTTTTAAGAGCATAAGTTCAAGATTAGCATGAAGACTGAAAAAATCACTTTGCATTTAGTTCTCAAACTCATCTTGCCTATCTATGTGATGCAAATAATAATCTCTGAACTTCTTGGTTCATAAAATTGTTGTGAGACTTAATGAGATGGTTATGGGGGCACTGTATAAACTCTCAAAGTAGTTTAGTAGAAATAGTTGGGTCTGGAATCTTCTGTCTGCATCACCAATGGGAGAGCTTATTCATGGCATCAAGGTATTTGCTGGTACACTGAGTGAGTTACCACCTGACCTTTGAAGAGTTTTGCGTCTGGCAATAATCCAAAGAATGACTCCACTGCGAGGTAATAAACACAGAGAAAACTCTTTACCTATCATCTCTATTACCTTCTCATAGCATCTTGTATTGGAGACATTTCAATTGCTCCTTGGATGGAAATTAGCTCACCTTTTACTGTCAGTAGGACACATGGTACATGTGCCATTACACTGGGAAATGGCTGCACAACTATTCTAAGTGGAAAGTAAAGCTCAACACATCTGTAAACCACCCACATACATCTTTTTTTCCATTCTACATTAAATGTGACTGAAAGCACATCAAACGAAATGAAAGCTCCCATGTTACCCTGAAAAATGTCCATGAAAACAGTCAGCTTCAACACGCAATGTGCGGTTTATACTAGGGACTGGGATTCTATTTTGCCCTAAAAAAAGATTATAATTTCTCCTTCTGACAGATGAGGTCAGTGAATAATGTTTAAAATAGATGACGTCCCCTCACCTCTTCCCCTTGCTCCTGGGTCATAGGCACCACTAGTGGTTCAGAACCCCCAGCACTACAACCACCGTTACATGCATCGTGGTGGTAGTCAGGGCTTGCAGATGTTTTATTACAACTATACCAATGGGCATCCATGGGAGTGTTCAGCAAACCCCAGGAACAGGGTACACAGGGGTGTACAGGGCAAGTCAGCCCCTAGACAGCTCTGTACCCAGCAACTGAGGCCTCAGAAGGCAGACAGAAGCCAAGCAAAGGGCAAGGAGGGTGTTAGGGCGTTTTGTATTCTTCCTTCAAGGCTGTAGATGATACCACTACACTCTACAACTAGCTGCCAGGACCCAGTGCAAACAGGCTGAGATTTTGACCTGCTGAATACACATTTGAACTGAATATTGAAAACTCACTGAGAAGAAATACTATGGGGAAGAACTGTCAAATGGCATGGCATATTACTAACATAAAAAAAAAGAAGCATTCCTGCTGATTTGAAAAGAATATCAAGAGAAGTTATAAGCCTTACCATCAAAATGCTGGCTTGAGTCCTTAATCTATATTTTCATGTAAGTTCTTAAATTAAAAGGCTCAGTGAATCAAAATTTTACTAGGCAATGAACATCTTGGTTATTGGGTTACAAATGAATTGATTGAACTTACTTCATCTTGGGATTGGATTTAGGTTACCTATTGAAGACTGGTAGCCAACAACAGGCATGTTGTCCTTCAGTGAGGTGGCGAGAGACCACAGGCCTATCTCTTATTCTGTCTTCTCCACTTGCAGGCTCAAAGGCCAAGGCCTCAATGTGCCGGGTCTCTCTCTCTCCTTATGTGTACAAGACAATGGAAGAAGTCTTGCCCTAATCACCCTTAGGTTATCTAGGGGTATGAAGAGCTGGGCTGAATCCTGGCGATGAGATTTAGTCAAGTCTTTTTATTTCCCTATCCCTCATTTTTCCTCACTGGTTACTGTATATAATAAAAATAGCAACCTCAAAGGGTCTTGGTGAGTATTAAGGAGTGCTTACAAATAGCATCTAATCCAGTGTCTGCACATAGTAAGCCTGTGATATTGTTAACCACATAATTACTTCCACTATTCTTTCTCTCTCTCTTTCCTTCTTTCCTTTTCTTTCTTTCTCCTTCCTTTCTTCCCTCCTTCCTTCTTTCTTTTCTTTTCTCTTTCTTTCTTTCCCTTCCTTCCTTCCTTCCTTCCTTCCTTCCTTCCTTCCTTCCTTCCTTCCTTCCTTCCTCTCTCTCTCTCTCTCTCTCTTTCTTTCTCCTCTCTCTCTCTTTCTCTCTCTCTCTCTTTCTTTCTTTCTTAGATGGAGTTTTGCTCTTATAGCCCAGGCTGGAGTGCCATGGCATGATCTCGGCTCCGTGGAACCTCTGCCTCCCGGGTTCAAGCGATTCTCATGCCTCAGCCTACCAAGTACCTAGGACCACAGGGGCCTGCCACCACACCTGGCTAATTTTGTATTTTTGATAGAGGCGGGGTTTCGCCATGCTGGCCAGGTTAGTCTGGAACTCCTGACCTCAGGGGATCTGCCTGCCTTGGCCTCCCAAAGTGCTAGGATAACAGGCATGAGCCACCAGGCCCGGCCCCATTACTTTTTACAAAAAGCCTTTTTAATCCCATTCTAATTCTTTTGTTATCTGCCTTTCACTTGGAAATACAGCTACAATGGAAGGGAGAAATGCAAACTGCTCCTGGGCAAAATTTGCTTTTAATATTCTTAAAAGGTTTGTAGTAACAAATTTTTCCCCACATGTTCACTTGAAATTATTCTTCGCTTTGGGGGAAATTTAAAAATAAAATTTTAAATAAATGCCTAAGGAATTCCAAATGATTTGGCAAGTTAAATCCATTCTGTCAGTAGAAAAAAAAAGATACAGATGTCTGCCAACAAAAAATCGGTTCAGAATATTGGGTTGCTTATTGCAATATTTGAAGAAACCTACAATGGTTCTGTGCATTAAGAATTTTTGAGAATTTGTTATCATTGAAAGAAAGAAAAACTTCCCCATTCTTTTTTACTCTGTCCTCCAGGTCATCTAAGTCAGGGGTCCCCAACACCCAGGCCATGGACTGGTCCTGGTCCACGGCCTGTTAGGAACCAGGCCACACAGCACGAGGTGAGCAGCAGGCCAGTGAGCATTACTGCCTGATTTCCCCTGCTTGTCAGATCAGCAGCGGCATTAGATTCTCATAGGAGCATGAACCCTCTCGTGAACTGCGCACTGCAGTGAGGGATCTAGGTTATCCACTCCTTATGGGACTCTAGTGCCTGGTAATCTGAGGTGGAACAGTTTCATCTCAAAACCAACCCCTGCCCTTTCCCTACTGCTCCATGGCTTGTGGAAAAATTGTCTTCCATGAGACTGGTCTCTGGTGCCAAGAAGACTGGGGACCACTGATCTAAGTCATTAGAACTCTTGTACTCTACCATTCAACCTTTACCTATGACATGAATTTAGGTTCTTGCAAAATAAAGAGAAGATGGGTTTTAATGCCTATGATCTGCACTTCGCCATGTGATTACATGGTGGAAAGCAAGTTATCCTCATTGATCACACTTAGAGTATAACCACATGAGCTACTCTAAAGAAGACGTTCTCATGGCTGAGTTTTCCCTGTGTCTCTTGGGTATTTCTCAATGTGCACTGCATTTAGAAATAAATCTCGAAGTGCTCTGATGATGTATCTTTTCTCAAACACACATTCCCCTCATCTCTCCCCATCTCCCCTGCAGAAATTGATAAGAAGTGAATTTTGCTAGAAAATCTATTTTTGTTATTGCCATTAAACTAATTTTAGGATTGGAAACTCGCATATGGTCACTATGTGCCTACCTTCTTTTTAGGAAACATGAGTCTGTAATGAAAGATATAAATGAATCCGAATTCAAGTTTAATTTTGGAAACCATATTGTAAGATAGGAAGAGAATAAAACATAGCATGCAAATAGATCACATTAGTTTTCATTTAGACCTATTATTTACCATTTAAGTACATTTTACATTTGCCAAATACATTTCTATAAGCCAAGAAGAATCAGGTTTGTAGAGTTGGAATAAAGACAGAAAAAAAGCAGGAGCCCGGAAGGAGGAAAAGAAAGGAAAAAGAAGGCCAGGAAGGTGAGGGGAAGTGGGAATAGTCAAAGGAAAGAGGATGGCAAGGACAAAAAGGAAGTGAAAACACATTAAACCATGTAGGCTTAAAGTAAATAACACATTTTATTTCAATATGTTCAAAGCAAATCCTAGAATAATGTACCAAGCACTTGAAATTAAAATATAGCCATATGCTCCGGGAATGATTTTATAAAGAAATGAAGGCAGAACTGATGTCAGCTGAATCACTTGAGAAGAAAATACCCTAAAGTTCTCAGCTTCAGGGTTCCAGGTTGCTGGGGGTGTGGCATTCTCGTAGTGACACCTCCCACCCTGAGGTCGCCGTGGGTTAATGTTCAGTTTGCCCTTGGTAGATCCTGGCAACCAGGAATGGAAATGTAAAAAAGGAAGCGCAGCTCTGGTTTTATAATTTTCTGTATATTTGAGAACAAAAAACATACCTTTCCAAACAAAATGAATATAGTTCTTAACTAACAACAACATTCATCACTCTCAAAAGGGTGAGGGGCTGGCTGACTTGGGGATGGGGAGAAACATGGGGAAGGGGTGCAGTGGGGAAGAATCAAGTTTCTTTACCTACTAAGTACATTATCCCTTGTTTCAAACCCCAAAGATGTGAACAGAGATTGACTTTGATCTGAAATTCCTTCTAATCTTACTTTGGGAGTCTTCATTATAATGCACAAGCATTTTAATATTTAGGAATGAAAGTTAGGGAAAATTCTTCCTATGTGGATTGAATGACTAAAACTCTGAGTGAATGGTCTGCTGTGGGTGAAATAAATACATTCCCCACAGCCCCAAACCAACGCCAGACATTGTGGTGTGAGCCTAAAATTCAGCTCCATGGTTGTGTGCTAGCTCAACATCTGGGAGAAACCAGGAGGGTCACCAAGGGCCTAATTACATATTCCCCTCCTGAGGCTCCTCTTGTGAGTGACGAGCTCTAGACAAACAACCTCCTTATTAGAAAGACCAGGCCCAGTTCGGGCCTATCCCTGAGGTGTGGGCTTCAGCTCCCTATCAGCCCATGTAATTTATCTAACAAGTCAATCCCATCCTTCTGTGGAAACCAGAGGCATCCCACTTTCCTTCCACTGTAAGGCCTGCCTCCCACGGCCCCGTGATGTTCAACTCTTCTCCAGCGGGACTCCCATGTGGCTTTGTGTGGTGTGTGGGGTCCTCCTGCTGCAGGCTGTGAGCATACATGACTCATAAACTGCTGCTGATCTCACCTTTCCAGTGCCTGGCGTCCCATGTTCAGCTATCTCCATAACTCTAGGGCAAGGCATCCCTCCCTCACAAATAAGACAAATAAAAGGAAATTAAAACAAGCATCAATTTCTGGGGTATGCTAAACCAAGTTCAAGTGAGCTGTCCACTTAGCTTCTGTTTAGGCCACTGCAAGGCAGCTTTCTCCCTCCCCTGCAAGTCTGGGTTCCAGACACAGGATTCAGCAAGCCCTGGCTGGCTCTCCACCAGGCGCGCTTGAGAATGTTAAGGGCTCAGCAGGCACACCGTGTTTTCATGTTGAGGGCCTGGCATTTGAAAATGCTAGGGGAGAAGGGCAGTGTTTTGCGGAGGAAGACCAAAGAGTCATTGCTACATTTCAACATTCCTTGCCCCACAGCTGCCCTGCTTCCAAATCTCTCCCACATTTTCTCCCACTTACCACGAAAAAATCCATTTATCTCACATTTCCTAATCTGTTTGTGAACAAAAGGCATTCGTGCTCAATGCCACACTGTATGAACTCCAAATACTGCTGGTGCTACGTCTGCCTCGAGGGCATTTTAGGATATCAGGGAATGGTTCGAGTCTCTGAATACAGGTTGATGTTTCCAAAGGAGAGAACAGTTTTATCCATGGTTCTGTGTTTTATTTGATATATCAGATAACACAAGATGCCAGAGTTAGCCAGGGCACATTTTAAAGCACAAGCGAGCTTCTGTGCTTTCTAAGTATCTTATAAATAGAGTCTTTTGGCAAACTTCTGCTTTTAAATACTATTATTAATGAGAATGAATGGAAATAAATTATCTGGAGGGTTTCCTGTTATTTGTGATAATCTCTAGAGAGCCATGGCTCCTTAAATAACTAGATACTACACATTTTAAAAGTCTCTATCCATCTAATGATAAAATGCTAAGTTGAATACACCATTATTATTCAATGTAATTTCAGGCTAAATTAGAAACTTTTATCTGGTCCCTTAAGGCAGTATTAGAAAACAATATTTTATCTTTTAAGCAACTTCTTCTCACCCTCATGAGAAAGAATGTAGGAAGATTATGGCAATGAAATAATTATAACTATTCTCTTTTGACAGGACAAAGTAAGCGCGATTAACTTATTTCTCCTAGAGTAATAAAGGTAACTTATCCAGCTCAGAAAGCCCACCAAACTCTAGCCAACTTGTGGCCAGACCCTGTGTAACTCACTACTGTACCCCAAGCTCAGGCTGCTGAATAAATCAATACAAACTCAACTTTACCAAAGCAGTATCAACATGGAAAGTTCGGCAAGCTCTGGAAATTGGAAGAGTAAATATGAACACCTGCTACAAAACACCTAACTGGGTACAAAATGAAGGAGAGAGATTTTAAGTATGCACCTAATTTAATTCTCAGACTCTCTTAAAATCCCATTGTAGAAATTAGAAGCCTGAGATTCAGTGAAGCTGTGAGATACCTTACAGAGCTCTGCCCAGCTAGAAAGTAGCAGAATCATGATGGATTTCTAGGTTGCTGGCTCAAAACCTTTGAACAGCTCTCTGAGTCCACACTGCAAACAGGATGAGGCTCTTACGTGACATTCACATTCAGAAAAGATTAGATTCTTGTTTAATATATGAGCCAAGAAGAGTTTCAGCTGAGAAGCCTGCCACACTTTGTAGGTCTCTGGGTTTGGAAAAACTCACAACATAAAATCTCACCTGAATGTCCTGTACTTTGCCTCTATATCACACTATCAAGCTGTTGCCCGATCCACTTGAAAACCCTGGTTAGTTGAAACCATCAATTCCTTGTGACAGTTCATTGCATCTTTGGCCCACTTTACTTTAGGAAGTTCTTCCTTAAACTGAATTGACATCAATCACCCCATACCTTGTACTCTTTAGTTCTGGGTCTATGCCTTAATGACACAGAGATAAATTCTTAACTGGTTTCCACATTATTGTGCTTTTCTTATTTACAGACCCTGAAATCTTCCTCCTGGGTCTTCCAGACCAGTGTTTCTGAAAGAGTGTTCCTTCTCTCATTTCTCAAATCAAAGGCATCTGATTCCTCTGACTGTCCTGGTCTCTTGCTTTGCTCTTCTTTCTGATTAACTAGACCCCAAAAGTATAGAATTCAACTAAAATAGTTAAAGATAAAAAGACACATCTGACATTGACTTCAGAATCATCTCTGGCCGGGGTGGGCATGGTGGAAGTGGGTAAGGGAAGAGATGAGACAAGATTTACAGAACACGTGGATACCTTTTTAAATCGGCAGCTGGGTACAAAGGGTTTTATTACACTATTCTCTTTACCTTTGCTAATGACTGAAATTTTCCATGATAAAAAGCTTTTTTCAAAAGTGCAGCATTCAAAAACATGCATATGACAGGATCTGTTAGAGGAAGCTAAGTTATCACATCCTGTATCATAATAATATACACTGAGAAATGAAAATATGATTAAAAATTATAGAGCCATGTAAATATGCTGATTTGTGCCTTCTGAAATACCTGTAGTATTTCCTATTCTTGATAAACGTAGTTGGTTCTTGTAGTTCTTGTCAGTGATAGATTTAGCACAATTGTAGGGCTTCTTATTTGCCCTTCAAATTTTTATATTGGTAGATTTCATCTGTTAAGAACCTATGGACCCTAAAGCTGTCAATCAACTGATGCACTTGGGATGATCCTCAACAATTTTTAAAACATCAATAAAAATACAGAGACAGGCTGAGTTTAGAAACCTAGAGAATCAACTTCCAAGACGTTTTCTGTGTGTGGAAGATGTGCACAGTTAGCAATTCAGTCTGGAAGGATGACTGAACAAACAGTGATAAGACCACCCGTTCACTGAGGAAAAAACAGAAAATGGAGTCATGAGACTCCTGGGAAAGGAAATGTAAAGCTTACTTTTTATGCTTTTTTGGCAACACAGTTCAGAATTTGTCAGTAAATAGTAATGTGATAGCACTGATCTGGAATTTGAATAAAGCTAAATTACGATGGAACTAAAAATGCCATCTTAGTAAATACTACTGCCCCCAGGCCATAAGAGCTGATATAGAGGTAGGCCATATTGAATCCAGAATTGAGCAAAAGATAATTAGATGTTAATAAAGAATTTATTTTCCCTGCACTGTGGCAAATTTCATTTACATCACACTTTATAAATAATCACCTTCAACACTTCAACAGATTGCTGTAATCTATCATAAATTTTTAAAATGCTACCTTGTATATAGATAATTAATCAGCACCAACTGCTTGAATTTGTAATTGCTTAATAATTTGGGGATAAATGATTATCTGTGTTTTAACATACTAATTAATTTTTAAAGTAAGCATATTTCTATTTGTTTTAAAAATGATGACAATTTCCAGATCAAGAGCTTGGAAAGCACACAACATTTACATCGTACAGTTATCTTCTGCATGCTAAGGACAAAATGCATTTTTTTCCTCCAGGTTGCAAAATCTACAGACTGATAGAAATGCATCCCTCTGCAACAACACACAGCACATGTAGTGGAGGAATGACCTGAGAGAAAATCCATGGGATGGAGACTGGGAGCCTCACGCCTCTAATTTGTTATCACACTGAATCATCCAACATCCTCACCTACAACAAATTACTGAGACTCTGCTTACCCCCTCCCCCAGCTCTGTGAGAGACACCTTAGCGCCAGATGCCAGGCAGGAGATGGCCAGGTAGATAATACACGGTCTCCTGTAGGCATGGAAGCAGTACAAATAGATATTAATAATAATAACCTATTGTGTTAGAGCTGTGACTTGTATCTACCTCAGTAGAAAGACACTGGAGATGGCTGTGGAATTCCTAAAAGATACAAGAACAGGATTTGTGTTCTCGCTTCGTTTTTATTAGCTATGCAGCCTTGAGCAAATGGCCTCACCTCTCTAAGTTAGCATACTCACTCGAAAATACGGGAGGAAAATAATAAATGCCCTAATTACCAAAAAATGGTGAGGTAGAGTTTGAAGGAGATAATGTTCATGAAAATATCCTTGTTAACACTAAAACAGAATAGAAACATTGCAATTATAACTACTATTGTAAGAGTAGCAAAACAGGCATAAAATATAAAATGTAAGATTATATATGATGCTGACCTTAAGGCTTCTATAACTTTTTATAAAATGTATCTAGTCATATTCTCTACGTCAATATACATAGTATGAAATGTAATAAATCTGCATATGCAAAACATAAGAATTAGTTCTAACATTCACTTCTGAGTTAGAAAACCAGTGTTATTAAATTCCATATGACAATGAACTCCATTCAGTCTCCTTTTTACAGCTGCACAAAGAAGACTTAGCAGAGTAGGCCTGAGACTGCCATCCTAGAAGAGCCTGCTTGCAACAGTGGCATCTTAGCTGGGGTCAGATGTCAGGAGGGTTTCCATGATTCTCTGTTAAAAATGGCTCACTGTGCCTCAATTATTAATACATGCAAGGTGGTTTATGCAAGCATCTGCTTTCCTTCCAGGAGCCTGCAATTTTAATACATTGTAGGCAGAGAGTGTCTATGTGATCAGCCCACAGGAGAAACCCAGGGCATTAAGCCTCTCTGGTAGACAACACTCTCCTCGTGTTATCACAATTTGCTGATGGAAGGTTTAAGTGTGTCCAGTGTGATTCCACTGGAAGAGGACTCTTGGAAGATTACACCTCATTTTCTTCATAATCTATGCATGTACCACTTGTCTTTGCTGATTTTGTTTTTTTCCTTCACTGTAATAAATCACAGCTGTGCATATGACTATATGCTGAGTCCTTGAGTCCCAGAGAATTATTGAACTTGGGGGTGATCTATGAGACCTCCAATTCAATAACATTACAAATCTATATGGAAATGACAATTTTCAGAGATAGATGACCCAAAACTTGAGCAAGTCCCATAGGAAACAATAACAATCTAGAATCTTTCTAGATTCTGGCCAGAAAAGGAAGTATGAAAGGTACTCAGAGTTGGGGAAAGTCGAGGCTGGTTGGAAACATGGCATTCACTTTGGGAGAACATTCTCAGGTTGCCTGAGAACTGACTGGAGATGCTTCCAACATACCTAGAAAGCAGCAGCCCAGATATGGCATACTCTGACGTTGGGGCAGCAGGTAGGGGCGGCGGGGAGGAGGGTTTCCCCAGAACAAGGTTAAAGAGCTTTGCTTTACCTGGAACTTCTGGTCAGAAAAGAAAAAATAAATAGATGAAATATGAGCCATAATGTTATTGAGATGTAAGAGGCAGACTTCTCCAATGTATATCAGAATGGCAAACTACAGCCTGTGGGTCAAATCCAGCCCACTGCCTATTATCTGATGGCCTGCTTGCTAAAAATGGGTTTTATATTTTCACATATTCAAGAAAGAATTTGCGAGTGTTTGTTTTCTCCTTTTTAACATGAGGAACTTGATATGGTTTTGTTCTGTGTTCCCCACAAACTGCGTGTTGAATTGTAACCCCCACCTGTCAGGGGAGGGGCCTCGTGGGAGGTCTTTGGATTATAGTGACAGATTTCCCCCGTGCTGCTCTCATGATAGTGACTGAATTCTCATGAGATCTGATGGTTTAAAAGTTGACTTGCTCTCTTCTTCTTCTCCATGGTAAGATATGCTTGCTTACCCTTTGCCTTCCACCATGATTGCAAGTTTCCTGAGACCTCCATGCTTCCTGTTAAGCCTGTGAAACTGTGAGTCAATTAAACCTCTTTTCTTCATAAATTAGCCAGTCTCAGGTAGGTCTTTATAGTAGTATGAGAATGAATGAATAAAGAAAATTGGTACCAGGAATGAGGTACTGCTATAAACATAACAGAAAATGTGAAAGCGACTTTGGAACTGAGTAACAGGCAGAGGCTGGAACAGTTTGAAGGGCACAGAAGAAGACAGGAAAATGTGGGAAAGTTTAGAACTTCCTGGAGACTTATTGAATGGTTTTGACTAAAACACTGATAAGTAATAAAAACAAAGAAGGGGATTGCTGGCAAGATGGCTGAATAGGAACAGCTCCGACCTGCAGCTCCCAGCGAGATCAACGCAGAAGGTGGGTGATTTCTGCATTTCCAACTGAGGTACCCGGTTCATCTCATTGGGACTTGTTGGACGATGGGTGCAACCCCAGAAGGGGGAGGCAAAGCAGGGTGGGGCATCGCCTCACCCAGGAAGCACAACGGATCAGGGAACTCCCTCCCCTAGCCAAGGGAAGCCATTAGGGACTGTACCCTGCACTCCGTCCCAGATACTGTATTTTTCCCACTCTTCGCAACCTGCAGACCAGGAGATTCCCTCTGGTGCCCACACCACCAGGGCCCTGGGTTTCCAGCACAAAACTGGGCGGCTGTTTGGGCAGACACTGAGCTAGCCACAGGAGTTGTTTCTTCATACCCCAGTGGCACCTGGAACACCAGCGAGACAGAATCATTCACTCCCCTGGAAAGCGTGCTGAAGCCAGGGAGCCAAGTGGTTTGCCTTGGCAGGTCCCACCCCCACAGAGCCCAGCAACCTAGGATCTACTGGCTTGAAATTCTCGCTGCTAGAACAGCTGTCTGAGCTCCATGTGGGTCACTGGAGCTTGGTGCGGGGGGGAGGAGCATCTGCCATTGCTGAGGCTTGAGTAGGCGGGTTTACCCTCACAGTGTAAACAAAGCCGCTGGAAGGTTCGAACTGGGTGGAGCCCATCACTGCCGCTCAGCAAGGCCACTGAAGCCAGATCGCCTCTCCTCTCTGGGCAGGGCATCTCTGAAAAAAATGCAGCAGCCCCAGTCAGGGACTTATAGATAAAACCCTCACCTCCTTGGGACAGAGCATCTGGGGGAAGGGGAGGTTGTGGCTGCAACTTCAGCAGACTGAAACGTCTTCCCTTACGGCTCTGAAGAGAGCAGTGGATCTCCCAGCACAGCATTTGAGTTCTGATAAGGGACAGACTGCCTCCTCAAGTGGGTCCCTGACCCTGGTGTATTGTGAATGTGAGACACCTCCCAGTATGGGCCGAGAGACACCTCATACAGGAGAGCTCTGGCTGGCATCTGGTGGGTGCCCCTCTGGAACAAAGCTTCCAGAGGAAGGAACAGGCAGCACTCTTTGCTATTCTGCAGCCTCTGCTGGTGATACCCAGGCAAACAGGGTCTGGAGTGGACCTCCAGCAAACTCCAGCGCACCTGCAGAAGAGGGGCCTGAATGTTAGAAGGAAAACTAACAAACAAAGGAATGGTATCAACATCAACCCAAAAGGACGCCCACTCAGAGACACCAGCCATCACTTTCACTGACATCAAAGACGAAAGGTAGATAAATACACGAAGATGGGGGAAACCAGTGCAAAAAGGCTAAAAAGTCCAAATTCCAGAATGCCTCTTCTCTTCCAAAGGATCACAACTCCTCTCCAGCAAGGGAACAAAACTGGATGGAGAATGAGTTTGACGAATTGACAGAAGTAGGCTTCAGAAGGTGGGTAATAACAAACTCCTCTAGGGTAAAGGAGCATGTTCTAACCCAATGCAAAGAAGCTAAGAACCTTGAAAAAAGGTTAGATGAATTGCTAACTAGAATAACCAGTTTAGAGAAGAACTTAAATGACCTGATGGAGCTGAAAAACACAGCACGAGAAATTCATGAAGCATACACAAGTATCAATAGCTGAATCGATCAAGTGGAAGAAAGGATATCAAAGATTGAAGAGCAACTCAATGAAATAAAGTGAGAAGACAAGATTAGAGAAAAAAGAGCGAAAAGAAACAAACAAAGCTTCCAAGAAATATGGGACTATGTGAAAAGACCAAATCTACGTTTGATCGGTGTACCTTAAAGTGACAGGGAGAACTAAACCAAGTTGGAAAACACTCTTCAGGATATTATCTAGGAAAACTTGCCCAAACTAGCAAGGCAGGCCAACATTCAAATTCAGGAAATAAAGAGAACACCACAAAGATACTCCTAGAGAAGAGCAACCCCAAGACACCTAAACGTCAGATTCACCAAGGTAAAAATGAAGGAAAAAATAATAAGGGCAGTCAAGAGAGAAAAGTCGGGGTACCCACAAAGGGAACCCATCAGAAAAACAGTGGATCTCATAGCAGAAACTCTACAGGACAGAAGAGAGTGGGGGCCAATATTCAACATTCTTACAGAAAAGAATTTTCAACCCAGAATTTCATACCCAGCCAAACTAAGCTTCGTAAGTGAAGGAGAAATAAAATCCTTTACAGACAAGCAAATGCTGGAGATTTTGTCACCACTAGGCCTGCCTTACAAGAGCTCCTGAAGGAAGCACTAAACATGGAAAGGAACAATTGGTACCAGTCACTGCAAAAATATACCAAATTGTAAAGACCATCCATGCTATGAAGAAACTGCATCAACTAATGGGCAAAATAACCAGCTAGCATCATAATGACAGGATCAAATTCACATATAACAATATTTTATTTTATTGTATTTATTTTTTGAGATGGAGTCTTGCTCTGTCCCCCATGCTGGAGTGCAGTGGCATGATCTCAGCTCACTGCAAGCTCTGCCTCCCGGGTTCACACCATGCTCCTGCCTTAGCCTCCCGAGTAGCTGGGACTACAGGTGCCCACCACGACACCCAGCTAATTTTTTTGTATTTTAGTAGAGATGGGGTTTCACCATGTTAGCCAAGATGGTCTCGATCTCCTGACTTTGTGATCCACCTGCCTAGGCCTCCCAAAGTGCTGGGATTACAAGCGTGAGCCACTGCGCCCAGCCCACACATAACAATATTAACCTTAAATGGAAATGAGCTAAATGTCCCAATTAAAAGACACAGACTGGCAAATTGGATAAAGAATCAAGTCCCATTGGTGTGCTGTATTCAGGAGACCCATCTCACGTGCAAAGACACACTTAGGCTCAAAATAAAGGGATGGAGGAATATTTACCAAGCAAATGGACAGCAAAAAACAAAAGCAGGGGTTGTAATGTTAGTCTCTGATAAAACAGACTTTAAACCAATAAAGATCAAGAGAGACAAAGAAGGGGATTACATAATGGTAAAGGGATCAATGCAATAGGAAAAGCTAATTATCCTAAATATATATGGTCCTAATACAGGAGCACCCAGATTCATAAAGCAAGTTCTTAGAGACCTGCAAAAAGACTTAGACTCTCACACAACAATAGTGGGATATTTTGACACCCCACAGTCAATATTAGACAGATGAATGAGACAGAAAGTTACCAAGGATATCCAGGACTTGAACTCAGCTCTGGACCAAGTGGACCTAATAGACATCTACAGAACTCTCCACCCCAAATCAACAGAGTATACATTATTTTCAGCACCATATCACACTTATTGTAAAACTGAACACCTAATTGGAAGTAAAACACTCCTCAGCAAATGCAAAAGAATGGAAATCATAAAAAACTGTCTCTCAGACAACAGTGTAATCAAATTACAACTCAGGATTAAGAAACCCACTCAAAACCACACAACTACATGGAAAGTGAACAACCTGCTCCTGAATGACTACTGGGTAAATAACGAAATGTAGGCAGAAATAAAGACGTTCTTTGAAACCAGTGAGAACAAAGACACAATGTACCAGAATCTCTGGAATACATTTAAAGCAGTGTATAGAGGGAAATTTATAGCAGTAAATGCCCAAAAAAGAAAGCAAGAATGATCTAAAATCAACACACTTACATCAGAATTAATAGAACTAGAGAAACAAGAGCAAACAAATTCAAAAGCTAGCAGAAGGCAAGAAATAACTAAGATGAGAGCAGAGCTAAAGGAGATAGATACATGAAAAACCCTTCAAAAAAATCAATGAATCCAGGAGCCGGTTTATTGAAAAGATCAACAAAATAGATAGACTGCTAGCCAGACCAATAAAGAAAAAAAGAGAGAAGAATCAAATAGATGCAATAAAAAAAGATAAAGCATATATCACGACCTATCCCACAGAAATACAAACTACCATCAGAAAATACTATAAACACCTCTATGCAAATAAACTAGAAAATCTAGAAGAAATGGAAACATTCCAGGACACATACACCCTCCCAAGACTAAACCAGGAAGAAGTTGAATCCTTGAATAGACCAATAACAAGTTCTAAAATTGAGGAAGCAATTAATAGCCCACCAACCAAAAAAGGTTGAGGACCAGATGGATTCACAGCCGAATTCTACCAAAGGTACAAAGAGAAGCTGATACCATTCCTTGTAAAACTATTCCAAACAACAGAAAAAGAGGGAATCCTCCCCAACTCATTTCATGAGGCCAGCATCATCCTAATACCAAAACCTGGCAGAGACACAACAAAAAAAGAAAATTTCGGGCCAATATCCCTGATGATCATTGATGTGAAAATCCTCAATAAAATACTGGCAAACTGAATCCAGCAGCATAGCAAAAAGCTTGTCCACCACAACTAAGTTATCTTCATTGTGAGGATGCAGGCTGGTTCAACATATGCAAATCAATCAAGGTAATCCATCACATAAACAAAATCAATGAGAAATAACATATGATTATCTCAATAGATGCAGAAAAGGCCTTTGACAAAATTCAACAACCCTTCATGCTAAAAACTTTCAATAAACTAGGTATTGATGGAACATATCTCAAATAATAAGAGCTATTATGACAAACCCACAGCCAACATCATACTGAATGGGTGAAAAACTGGAAGCATTCCTTTTGAAAACCAGCACAAGACAAGGATGCCCTCTCTCACCACTCCGATTCAACACAATATTGGAATTTCTGGCCAGGGCAATCAGGCAAAAGAAAGAAATAAAGTGTATTCAATTAGGAAAACAGGAAGTCAAATTGTCTCTGTTTGCAGATGACATGATTGTACATTTAGAAAATCCCATCGTCTCAGCCCAAAATCTCCTTAAGCTGATAAGCAGCTTCAGCAAAGTCTCAGGATACAAAATCAATGTGCAAAAATCACAAGCATACCTATGCACCAATAACAGACAAATAGAGAGTCAAATCATGAGTGAACTCCCATTCACAATTGCTACAAAGAGAATAAAATACCTAAGAATACAACTTACAAGGGATGTGAAGGACCTCTTCAAGGAGAACTACAAACCACTGCTCAAGGAAATAAGACAGAACACAAACAAATGGAAAAACATACCATGCTCATGGATAGGAAGAATCAATATCGTGAAAATTGCCACACTGCCCAAAGTAATTTATAGATTCAATGCTATTCAAATCAAGCTACCGCTGACTTTCCTCACAGAATTGGCAAAAGGTACTTTAAATTTCATATGGAACCAAAAAAGAGCCCACATAACTAAGACAATCCTAAGCAACAAGAACAAAGCTGGAGGCATCATGCTACCTGAATTCAAACTATACTACAAGGCTACAGTAAAACAGCATGGTACTGGTACCAAAACAGATATATATACCAATGGAACAGAACAAAGGCCTCAGAAATATCACCACACATCTACAACCATCAGATCTTTGACAAACCTGACAAAAACAAGCAATGGGAAAAGGATTCTCTCTTTCATAAATGGTGTTGGGAAAACTGGCTAACCATGTGCAGAAAACTGAAACTGGATCCCTTCCTTACCTTATACAAAAATTAACCCAAAATATATTAAAGACTTAAATGTAAGACCTAAAACTGTAAAAACTCTAGAAGAAAACCGAGGCAATACCATTCAGGACATAGGCATGGGCAAAGACTTCATGACTAAAATATCAAAAGCAATGGCAACGAAAGTCAAAATAGACAAATGGGATCTAGTTAAACCAAACAGCTTCTGCACAGCAAAAGAAACTATCATCAGAGTGAACAGGCAACCTAAAGAAAGGGAGAAAATGTTTGCAATCTACCCTTCTGACAAAAGGCTAATGTCCACAATCTAAAAAGAATTTAAACAAATTTACAAGAAAAAAAAAAAAACATCACAAAGTGGGCAAAGGATATGAACAGACACTTCTCCAAAGAAGGCATTTATGCCACCAACAAACATGTAAAAATGCTCATCATCACTGGTCATTAGAGTAATGCAAATCAAAACCACAATGAGATACCACATCATGTCAGTTAGAATGGTGATCACTAAAGAGTCAAGAAACAACAGATGCTGGAGAGGATGTGGAGAAATAGGAATGCTTTCACACTGTTGGTGAGAGTGTAAATTAGTTCAACCATTGTGGAGGACAGTGTGGCAATTCCTGAAGGACTTAGAACTACAAATACCATTTGACCCAGCAATCCCATTACTGGGTATATATCCAAAGGATTATAAATCATTCTACTATAAAGACACATGCACACATATATTTATTGTGGCACTGTTCACAATAGCAAAGACTTGGAATCAACTCAAATGCCCATCAATGATAGACTGGATAAAGAAAATGTGGCACATATACACCATGGAATACTATGACGCCATATAAAAGGATGAGTTCCTGTCCTGTACAGGGACATGGATGATGCTGGAAACCATCATTCTCAGTAAACTAACACAAGAACAGAAAACCAAACACCACATGTTCTCACTCATAAGTGGGAGTTGAACAATAAGAACACATGGACACAGGGAGGGGAAAAATCACACACTGTTGGGGGTGGGGTGCTAGGGGAGGGATAGCATTAGGAGAAATACCTAATGTAGATGATGGGTTGATGGGTGCAGCAAACCACCATGGCCTATGTATACCTATGTAACAGACCTGCACGTTCTGCACATGTACCCCAGAACTTAAACTATAATTAAAAAAGAACACATCTAGTAGAGACAGCATTGACTTATCAATAGACCCAGAAAACATGTTTAAATCAATTTCTGGAGAGGTTTTTATTTTACTTTATCAGTAATTTTAAAATCAGCTGTATTTACTAAAGATTATTAAAGTTATGTAAACTTGAAAAAAAATACGAAGTCCCAGCTGATGAGGTCTCAGCTAGTAATAAGGAACTTACTGGGAAGTGGAGTGAAGTGATGGTAACCCTTGCTGTGCTTTAGCAAAGAGACTAGTGGCATTTTGTCCCTGCCCTAGAGATCTGTGGAACTTTGAACTTGAGAGAGATTATTTAGGATATCTGGTGGAAGACATTTCTAAGCAGTAAAGCATTCAAGAGGTGATCTGATGGTTTCTAAAACTGTATGTTCATATGCATGAACAAAGAGATTATCTGAAATTGGTACTTAAAATTAAAAGGAAAGCAAAGCATAAAAGTTTGGAAAATTTGCAGTATGGCCATGTGGTAGAAAAGAAAAACCCATTTTCTGGGGAAAACAATCAAGCCTGCTGCAGAAACGTACATAAGTAAAGAATAGCCAAATGTTAATAACCAGGACAATGGGGAATATATTTCCAGAGCATTTCAGAGACCTTCATGAAAGCCCGTCTCATCACAGGCCTGGAGGCCTAGGAGGGAAAAATGGTTTTGTGGGCGAGGCCCAGGGCCCTGCTGTTCTGTGCAGCCTCAGAACACAGTACCCTGTATCACACATGCTCCAGCTCCAGCCATGGCTAAAAGGGCCAAGGTACAGCTCAGGCCGAGGCTTCAGAGGATGCGAGCCCCAAGCCTCAGCAGCTTCCATGTGGTGTTGGGTCTGCAGGTGCACAGAAGGTGAGACTTAAGGTTTGGGAACCTCCACCTAGATTTCAGAGGATGTTTGTAAACATCTTGATGTCCAGGCAGAAGTCTGCTGCAGGGGTGGACCCCTCGTGGAGAACCTATAATAGGGCAGTGCAGGGCAGGAATGTGGGGTTGGAGTCCCCACTGGAACACTGCCTAGTGGAGCTGTGAGAAGAGAGCCACCATCCTCCAGAGCCCAGAATTATAGATCCATGAACAACTTGCACTATGCATCTGGAAAACCCACAGGAACTCAACACCAGCTCATGAAAGCAGCCAAGGGGGCTGTACCATGCAAAGCCACAGGGGCAGAGCTGCCAAAGGCCTTGGGGGCCCACCCTTTGTGTTAGTATGGTTCTCGATGCAAGACATAGCGTCAAAGGAGATTACTTTGGAGCTCTAAGATTGAATGATGGCCCTGCTGGGTTTTGAACTTTGATGGGGTCTCTAGACCCTTTGTTTTGGCCAATTTCCCCCATTTGGGATATGAATATTTACCCAATGCCTGTACCCCTATTGTATCTTGGAAGTAACTAACTTGTTTTTGATTTTACAGGATCATAGGTAGAAGAGACTTAGCTTGTCTCAGATGTGACTTTGGACATGGATTTTTGAGTTAATGCTGGAATGAGGTAAGAGTATGGGGGATTATTGGGAAGCCATGATTGATTTTGAAGTGTGAAAAGGACATAAGATTTTGGAGGGGCCAGGGGCATATGGCTTAGCTCTGTGTCCCACCCAAATCTCATGTTGAATTATAATCCCTGCATGACAGGGGAGGGGCCTAGTGGAAGGTGATTGGAACATAGGGGCAGATATCCCCCTTGCTGTTCTCACGATAGTGGGTGAGTTCTCATGAGATCTGATGGTTTAACAATGTGTGGCACTCTCCCCCTTTCTCTCTCTCTCTCTCTCTCTCTCTCTCTCTCTCTCTCTCTCTCTCTCTTTCTCTCCTGCCCCACCATGGTAGGACATGCTTGCTTTCCCTTTGCCTTTTGCCATGATTGTAAGTTTCCTGAGGCCTTCAAGTCATGCTTCCTGTTAAGCTTGTGGAACTATGAGTCAATTAAACCTCTTTTCTTCATAAGTTACCCAGCCTCAGTCTCACGCAGTTCTTGACAGCAGCGTGATAACTGACTAATATCAACTTGCATAGGACCATTTTGTCACTTGGCCTGCTGAGGCTAAAATATTAACTATCCAGCCCTTTCCAAGAAAGAGGTGACTGAGCCCTCATGCAGAATGATGAGTGCTTGCAGAACAGGATTTTGGAGCAATTTCTTTTAACATGTATTTTTTCTTAGAGGAATTTCATCTTAGGAGTAGGAAAAAAAATACCAATGTCGAAAGCAAATCTAATACCAGGGCTTTGTACACTGACAAATCCAGGACCCCTAATTACAGATCCTGATTTTTTACTTTACATTTACTGCAGCAGATGTCTCTGTATTCAATAGATTCCATTTAATTGTTAATAAATGGACCAATCACTACAAACAGCACATGATCCCTGTTGCTCTTTTCAATGAAGAACAGAAAAGTAAAGAAAAGAAAGGCAAAGATGAAAGCGGGAAAGGTTCTTCAAGACCACCTGAGCAGCATCATTCTTCACAGGTGAGAAAGTGAAGTACATCTGGACACAGGACTTGGCCCAGGCCACACAGCCCTTGCAGAACCAGGACTCCCTCAGCCTGACCCCCTGTTAGTGCCTATTTCCATGAACAGGACCAGGGTTACTACTCATAGGAGAAGCTCTCACTTGCCCAGCCTCAAATTATAATTATATCAAGGATGACAATGTAAACATGATATTTGAAGTCCAGTTTCCTACATTAAAATATGCAGTGTTCAAGACTTCAGTTATTTTGGTACATAGGCAAATTGGATACCTCTGAAATTAAGAGAAACAAGAATTTGAAAAGCAAAACAAAACTTTTAGGTGGAGGACTCTCAAGTTAAACAGGCTTGCTAAGATGAGAACATTACTAACAACAGCAATATTCATCCAATTGTCTTCCTCAGACCTGGAAAGAAATTGTTCCAATGACGAATAAAATGCAAAGTTTTAGAAAATAACAATAAACAATTATATGTGTAGGTGTATCTGTGTGTATACAATTTAAATAATTCCTCCATTAATCTAACCCTATTCTTTGTTAATAATATTAGTTAACATGAATTAAGAACTTCAAGGCATGAGAAAAACCACTTTAAAAGTCTCATTTAAGCTTCATAATAACCCTATGAGGTAGGAACCATTATCATCCTTCCTTTATAGATGAGAAACCAAATATATTTATATTACTGAGTTAAGATGAGTTATCAGAATTTCATTTCTAATATTTAATGATCCTGGTAGGACAGAAAATACACAAAAATAATATATCAGTTACTGTACTTTGATAATGTACTTTACTTCTATAGGAATAAAATTTCCATTTTCCTTCTAGCACAGAATTTTTCTTTTTTATGATGTCAATACCTTTACTTCATGCAAATACCTAATTCAAGCCAGTCAACGACTCCCATCCAAAATGTTTTCCCTAGGATAATTTTGCCCCCAGGGGACATTCAGCAATGTCTGGATACATTTCTGGTTGTCACAGCTGGGAAGGGGTTGCTACTGGCATTTAGTGGGTAGAGTCCAGGATGATGCTAAATATCCTATGCTGCACAGGGCAGCCTACACAACAGTGAATTATTTAGTGTAAAAAGTCAACTGTGCCAAGACTGAGAAAGCCTACTTTATATGAAAAGCAAATCCCATACCCATATTATTTTATTGATTATCTCTTGACTTATGGACTAACAGCGTTCTTCAGGGACAACGAGAATTATCTGGATTCCTACAGACCCCCAGATCACCCAACAGGGTAAGACAAATAGAGCCATACAACCTGATTGACAGGAACTAAGAGATACTGCTGCCCCAGACCAGGGAGAAGACAGCATGCCGTGACTAATGGGCAACAGTCAACAATTTCATATCCTTTTTGGGATACAGGCACTTTTTATTTTTTATTTTTTGAGACAGAGCCTTGCTCTGTCACCCAGGCTGGAGTGCAGTGGTGCAATCTTGGCTCACTGCAATGTCTGCTGCCCGGGTTCTGCCTCAGCCTCCCAATTAGCTGGGATCACAGGCGCTTATGTAATTTTAGCCACCACACCCGGCTAATTTTTGTATTTTTAGTAGAGACAGAGTTTTACCATCTTGGCCAAGCTGGTCTTGAACTCCTGACCTCATGACCCACCCGCCAGAGCCTCCCAAAGTGCTGGGATTACAGAGGTAAGCCACCGTGCCCAGACCAGGCACCTTTTAAGTAATGTGAGAGACAGTTCATGCCTCATTTCCTTTCACCTTTAACACAAGAGCATCATGGCAGATTAGTTCAAATCTTGGAGCAAAAATATTAATGCCAAACACTTAAAATGAATAAAATAAAATTACAAAAACCCATCAAATAGAAGATAGTAAAACAAGCAAACAAAAAAAATGAAGCGAAGAGGAAGTTGGTTGGAAAGACATGAGACCAAAACTGATTCAAGCAGTGAAACCTGTGAACATGGGTATGGGCCACATATTTGTCTCTGTGGTTTTCAATAATGCAGAGAAGAGAACACAGGATTTCTAAAGGCAGAACCCTGAAAAAGCAATAACTTGCCCATTCCCAAAACTTTCAACCAATGTAATACACATGTACAAAATGACACTCTCTCCTCTCTAAAAAAATGAATATTAAGGAAAATGGGCATTATACAACATATATTTATACCTAAATCCTAAATATTTTCTCTAGAAATTAAGAAAAAACAGTATAATCCCAAGGGTCAGAGGTCCACGGAGGCATCATGCACTTTCTGGCGGTTGTAGCTGACCGGATGGATAAAGGAACCCCCAAGCAGATCCTTCCTGTGTCATCAGATTGCTCTAAAATACATAATTCCATCTTCTCACATGTGCACCTCCCCATCCCACAACATCAATCCTAAATTCCTAGTGGTAGGCAAAATAGAGTCCCACTTCCTAATCCTTACAACCTGTGACCATGTTATGCTTCATGGCAAGGGGGAAAGTTCAGATTACAGACAGAATTAAGGCTCTTAATCGATTGAGCCATGAAAATCAGGTATCTTGTAGAAGCTGGAAAAGGCAAGGAAACTGATTCTCCACCGAAGAGCATCCAAGAGGGAAGCAGAACTGCCAACACCTTGACCTAAGCATACTAAGCCCAGTTTTGAACTTCTGACATCCAAAACGGTAAGATAATAAATTTGCATTGTTTTAAGCCACTGAGTATGGGATAATTTTTTTGCAGCAGTATCACAAAACTGATAGATCTCTTCTTTTAGTTTCCTTTTGCTGTCTAATAAATTGCCATAAACCTGGAGCCCTGAAGCAATACCTATGAATTATCTCTCAATTCTCCTGGGTCAGGAGTCCATTCGTGGTTTAACCAGATCCTCTGTTTAGAATCTCATTGTCCTGAGACTGAGATGTCTTCTAAGTTTAGTCTTCTAAACTCATTTGTTGCTGGAAAAATTCAGTTCTTCGTGACTGTAGGACTGAGACCCTTTGATGCTAGGGAATCCCACCCCTCTCTGTCCTGTGGTTCTCTCCACACATGGAATTTTGCTTCTTCAAAGACAACAGAAGAGCACCTGCTGTGGCCCTTTTAAAGATTCGCCTGTTAGGTCAGATTCATCCAGGATGATGTCCCTTTTGACTAACCTATCCTCAACTGATTAGGGTTCTTAATTCCATCTGCAAAATCCCCTTACTCTTACCATATAAGGAAAACTAATTATGGTCCTGCCCACACTCAAGGAGAGGGGATCATATAGGGTATGTCCACCAGGGGGCAGAATCCTGGGGCCATCCTGGAATTCCACCCACCACACTCCGTAGCTGGGCAAAGTAGCTACTGTGCCAGTGTGCCTCTGCCTGTTAATTTTTAACCAAATGCCCCAGCACAAGCAAGTTAGTAAGTTTTGTCCACTGCCCTGGACATGCTCAGTATTATATAGATAGAACATATGCAAATGTAGGCACGTTCCTCTCTCTCCAATGACTGTTCCCAAGGTGTTCCCCAGCTGCCCCTCAACAGTCTCGAAGAGTGCTCAAACTTCACCTTATTTTCACGATCGCAGGACATAACACAGAACCCGAGGTACATGGACTTAATCATTATACATCTCCATGCATGTGATACGTGGTCTTACTAAAAAATAGATAGATAGATAGATAGATAGATAGATAGATAGATAGATAGATAGATAACAGATAATAGACAGATGATAGATAACAGATAATGGATAAATATCAAATGATAGCTAACAGATGATAGATAACAGGTAATAGATTAATAGATATTAGATAGATAGATAGATAGATAGATAGATAGATAGATAGATAGATGCTATCTGTGCCAAATTTTTTCTCTTGATTGAATACTCTAATTCCAAATGAAAGCACACCATAATGGATATCTAACACAATAGTAATTTGCAGTAGGCTATAAAACAGTAGCTAATACAGAATTCTGAGAGAAACTAGTAGTGACAAGGAGAAAGCAAAAGACCTTCAGTTTCATAATGTAAACTCAAACTCAGATTTGCTTGCCTGAAAAGTATCAATGTAGACACATCCTGAATGAATTATGCAGAGAAGGCAACCATTAGGGAGTTAACAATGAGCCAGCATATAAGGAAAGATGACAATATAATTACTTCCATTCCTTTTCTATAATGGATTGAGCTGATTCAAATTCAACATATTTCATCAATTTTTTTTAACAATCGCAAGTGATGGTATTTTTCCCTTTATCTGCTAACTCAGTAATTCTTTTAGGGGGCAAAATTTTGAGGAAATCACAAATGAAACAGACTCCCTGATCATCGGCTAATACAGACCTAAGATGTTTCTTGTAAAATGAAGAACAGTCTTCTTATTTGTTCTTGCAGTTTTGAGCTGGAAGAAGCCTACCAGCACAAAAAGGATAAGCTTTAATATACAGCTCTCCTTGTGACAATGTACTACACATTGCTTCAATTATAGTTCTATTCTAGTACTGAGGGAGGGAAGGATCTGTCCTGGCAGCCAGAACCCTGCCCAAAAAAATATGATGATAACACAGGAAGGGGACACCCCCTTAGCCAGCCAGATAAACTCTACCAGTCTGAGGCAGACTTCCCAGCAAGAAAATTCTCACATCCTCCTATTCTAATAATAGAACCAAAGTAGAGGAAGGGAGGAAGAAACATCTGTAGTTGTGTGCTAAATTCCTCAAGCCTCCAACACTTTTTGAGGCCCCTCCCTTTAATTCGAAGCATTTACACATCATTCCACAGCCTCTTTTTCCTTCCAACTATCATCTAGTATGTCTTCTACTCTAGAAAGGATTTCTAACATTTCTTGTTACAAAATGTTCCTGCGTGAAAAATGCTAGTATTTCATGATACAACTGACTCAACTCCACAGGGCAATGTAGGATTCTGCAAACCATCTTGTTATTCTCCATAAATATACCCCTTTCCTTCTTCTGAAGAAAATCTCAATCTTCAATCACTGGGCCGTGAACCTGCCAAGACAGTGACCTCTGAGTCAGTTTGAAAGAACAAAAATGCCTAGAGCTTTCCTCCACAAAGAAACATGGGATTAACAAGAAACTCTTTAGTCTCTCAACATACTGACATCCAAATTAAACACACGGTTTAACACAAACTATAGTTGCCCTGTTAAAACTATCAGTCCAAAGACTAACTCAAAACTAGCCAGGCCTGGTTCTTCTCTAAGGCAGACTTAAACACCAGCTGACAAGTTCCCACAATATCTGTTTCTAGATACGTGATCTATCTCCCTGCCAATCATTCCTCCACAGGCAGGCAGAGGTGACTTCTGAAGCTTCAAGGATGGATCTCATGAGCATAGCATGGAGAACACACTCTCAAGGAGATGAAAAGCCCTTCTCAAGTCATGAGGGTGACCTCCTGTAATGACCTTGACCCAAATGTTCTGGTGATGGCTGCTTCATAGGGAGCAAAAGGAATACTATCTTAACATGAATTTATTGTCTATTTCAAAATAAGTAGAAAAATAGATTTAGAATGTTTTTGACACAAAGTAATGATAAATGGTTGAGGTGATGCATACCCCAATTAGCCAGATTTGATCATTATACACTGTATTTGCTTGTATCAAATAAATATCACAAGTGTTCCATACATAGGTACAACTATAATGTATCCATACAACTTTTTTTTAAAAGGATGCTTCCACGAAAACTGAGGCAGGCTGCACTAAGTGATATTTATCTGTTTGTATAATGCTGCAGAATGATAAGAGTTTGTTTCACCATATTGACTAAATACACTTGCTAAGATAAGGTGTAGCAATTCTATCTTTAACATTATAATAAAAAGAATTACCCAGGAGACTTCTTATGAGCCTGAATTTGGTAATATGCCATGTGTATTATACATAGTTGGGTTACCTTTAACTGATTATAACAACTTAAAGGGAAATTTTCAAGTAATTGCAATGTTTTCATAAGTTGATTTTTAAAATTTATATTATATGCACTTTTTTTCCTACCATTGATTTTTTCCCCCAGACTCTGGCACCCCTCTGTACCCTTTTTTTCTACCTCCCAGATCATATTAATACAGTTCAGCAATCAGTTTGCTGACTGGGTTTGACTTCCCATGTACTGCTTTGGGTAAGGGATATTTGCATGCAGACAAGTGTGGTCCTCTCCTCAGTTCACCACCTCACCGCCAGTAAACTACCCCTTCAAGAGTTGACTGACCAAGGCTGGACAGTTAACTCACTCCTCCAGTCCAAATAATATATTCCTTATTCATGTGCTTTTATTCAATCATTCATTCATATTTTCATAATCTCCCCCTCCCTTACACACACTTATACACACACACACACACACACACACACACACACACACACACGACCTGAAGTTTTATAATTATGTATATTAAGACTGAAAAATGGCAAATTCACCTTGGCAAATACCCAAAGTAAAGCCCATCCGCAGAGAATAAGAAACACTGAGTGATAAGATAGCTGAGAGTCACCCAAGATCTTGGCCTTGGGACGGGCCCCTTCTGCACCTTGGACAAGAACTGGCTTTGGACTCTTCGATCTTTGAACACATTTCCTTTTTTAGGTGCAAGCAGAACAACCGCAAGCAAATGCTGTCCATCACTGTTTTCCTACATGTACCCAATGCATTGAGGGAGAAAACATACACTGCTGGGGTGGCCAGGAATGCAGAGGACCAGAAGCGAATGGGTCAATTACCTACTAACCCTCCCCCATCCACCTGCACTTCCTCCAGAGACACAGGCAACTGTGCACTGGAGCACAGACACAGGCACACACGTGTACGATGAATACAGACATTCATCTTTATATTAACCCAGGCAGCAGCATGATCCGAAAAATGCCATCTATATTAACATCATCGGCTAGGGTTAATTGAATATCTGTTAAGTGGCTTTGGTGTCAGCAAAAGTATCAAATTCAGCTTTTACACATCACATAATACAATAGATATTATTCAGTTTAAACAGAATAGACACTACATCCTTTCATATATACATAATTTCTAAAGCTGAGTATTTCTTTGTACATGGTGATTATTTTTAGAGGAATGTAACTGAAACTTTTCCCTAAATATGATTTAAATAATAATTTAAATGTCAAAAATATTTTAATCTTATCCATTGCAAGAATTTATAATTTATAAAACTTTAAAAATTATATTCTTCTGAAATAAATTATATCAATTTTCTAATGTTATGTCACCCTAGTACAGGACTTGGCAAACTACAGTCAGCAGGCCAAATCAGGCCCACCATCTATTATTACAAATAAAGTTTTATTAAAACTCAGCCATCCCTATTCATATACATACTGTCTACAGCTGGCTTTGTACCATGATGACAGAGTTGATTAGTCATACCGGAGATCACATGGCCTGCAAAGTCTCCACATTTACTATCTGGCCCTGTACAGAAAATGTTTGCAAACTCTTGCTCTAGCCAAATATGGCAAAGTAACTTAAAAATTATTTCCCTCAAACCCTAATGTTTTAAAAATAAAATGTCATCATGTTCAACAAAACTCAATAGTTTCTGAATATCCTTCCAAATATCCTGAATATTCTGAGTACCAGAATAGTAGATTCTGAATATTGCTGTCTTCAAAACCACTTATGGATTAAGAGAATAAGCAAGCAAATGTTTAAGATAAACGTAAAAGAGACACATGACATATCTAAAATAGAATCAAAAAGCAGTTCCCCAAACTGGGAAAATATTAAAACTTATTTTAGGATAATTTATGAATCAAGGGTTCTATAGGAATTACATGACACCATCACATAAGATAATTTGAAGAAGGCTTGACAAGACAATTATCAACAAAGACACGGGTGTCGAAGAGGCAAACACAAGGGTTCCCAGTGGAACCAGGGGGCCCAAAGGAACACTGGGGGATGAAGGGTCATAAAGGGAGAGCCAGGTGGGTGTGGTTGCTGCGGTGTGAGGCCATGGCCACAGCCAGTCCCAGGTGACCCAGGGGCAGCCAGTGGGGGAAATCGTAGCTGAGACTTCCCTCCCCTTTCTCCCACAGGCCTTCCAAGGACCTTTTCCATGGCCCATCCAGTTGGCCATGAGAGGGCACAGGGGCATGATGGCAGTCATAGGAGCTTCCCAAGTACAGAGGCACGAATGGACACTGGGAGGAGCAAGAGAAAATAGCCAGCAGGAGTTCACTTTCTTTCAAAGATGATAAAACAGGAGAAAATAAATGTGAAACTGTTCTCTGCAGTGTTTATATTTCTAGCCAAGAACACTCTCATGAATGAAATTCATTTTCTAAAATTAGGGCAATGCTAAGAATAAGTCTTTTCTCCAACACTAAAATAAAAGCAAATTTACCAAAAAGTGGTTGCATAATGAAGTGGCTGGAACCAAAATGTAGTCTTGGTAAGATTAAGCCCACAGTAGCTAATGTACAAGTTGTAAACTAGATCTCATTCATATCATGTTGATATTTGAAAAAAGTAGAAATGAGGACACAAAACCAATAAAAGGAAAGCATTTTTACCTCATCCTTCAAACAAAACAAAATATTTTTTTCTCCCCAAATGGTTTTTAAATTAAATGTTTCTTTTGTCAGAAAGTGAATCCTAGCCTAGTTACATTTCCATTGATGGTTTAAGCCTATCAGAGACCGTGTTGCTCACAAAACATATTGAATAGGTCTCTAATGGTATTTTCATAAATGTTTTTCTCCTACACTCTCATCAATGAGATCTGACATTTGCTTCCAACCAATGTATATGTCTTCATTTATATATTATAAACACATGCAGCTGTGCATGTATAGAAGCATATTTTAACTACAGTATACATATTTTAAAATAATGACATAAAGATAAAATGACTGATAATATAAAGTAAATATTATGTTATAGTCTAATTTAATGAAAGTTTTTAAACCTTAGTGCAATACTTTATGATAGAATGAATTAACATTCTGTTTCCTACATTCAACTTATATTAATTTTTAGTTTAAAAACTGCTATAACTGAAGTGGGCACCTCAAACAGATACATAAATCCAATTTCTTGGGAGGCCGAGGCAGGCAGACCACAAGGTCAGGAGATTGAGACCATCCTGGCTAACACAGTGAAACCCTGTCTCTACAAAAAAAAAAAACACAAAAAATTAGCCGGGCATGGTGGCACACACCTGTAGTCTCAGTGACTCAGGAGGCTGAGGCAGGAGAATTGCTTGAACCTGGGAGGTGGAGGTTGCAGGGGGGCGAGATCTCGCCACTGCATTCCAGCCCGAGTGACAGAGCCAGACTCTGCCTCAAAAAAAAAAAAAATCCAATTTCATCATTGGCTGTTTTAATAAATTTTGATATACTACTTTTCAACTTTATCTACCAATCAGACAATGATTTTGTTGAAATTTGCCAAGCACATTTTCATCTTCACTGATGTCAAAATCTCGTGCTTAAAAATTCATCAGAAAGATTAAAAAATGAGCTTAAAGTCCACTGAAACCTGCCTTTGGGGAGTTTTAAAAAAAGGATAAAAGTACATATAAGACATTTCAAAAGTGAATTTTCTAAATGTATATATTTAAAAATCAGGTAAGATTGTTATTATAGTGACTGTTGAACATCATCTTTAATAACCAAGTCACATAAGGACAGAAACCTTTTGAGGTATCTGGTTTAAAAATTACTTTTAATTTTTTTATTTCAATAGGTTTTTTGGAAGCAGGTGATATTTGGATACATGAATAAGATTTTAGTGGTCATTGCTGAGATTTTGGTGCACCTATCACCCAAACAGTGTACACTGCACCTAGTGTGTAGTCTTTTATCCCTCACCCCCTCCCACCCTTTCCCCTGAGTCCTCAAAGTCCATTGTATCGTTCTTATGCCTTTGAATCGTTAGAGTTAAGGCTCCCCCTTAGGAGTGAGAACATATGAAGTTTGGTTTTCCTTTCCTGAGATGCTTCACTTAGAATAATGGTTTCCAGGTCCATGTAGGTTGCTGTAAATGCCATTATTTCATTCCTTTTCATGATATATATATATATATATATGTGTGTGCGTGTGTGTGTGTGTGTGTGTGTGTGTGTGTATATATATATATATATATATATCACATTTTCTTTATCTACTTGTTGATTGATGGACATTTGGGCTGGTTCCATATTTTTGCAGTTGAGAATTGTACTGCTATATTGCATGAGTTTCTTTTGGAAAGCAATTATGGTCTCATTAATTGTGAAACAAGACAATTTCTTTTCTACAAGTACCTACTATTTATCATACTATTAAAAACCACAGGAAGTTCGGCAAACTTGGATCCCTTATATCTTAAAAAAGGAGAAATAGGTACATAGAGATGATAGTGCTAGATATACAGAAACATTCATATATGGGTGTATACATACACACTCATCTATGTTAAGCCTCACAATTTTTCAATATCTTAAATTAATGACAGCTCTTTAAATATGTTGCCACTAGGTACCTAGAGACCCTCTCTATAAAGTCAAAAGTAATGGTTCTTTCCCACCTCATTTCAAAACATTATAAATATTCTCCCATTTTAAATAACGTAACACAAAAATGCACTTTACGGGAACTTGTAAGTCAAAACCCTTCCAATATTTCCCTGATTCCCTCAGGATGCCTTAGAAACTCACTTTGGCATGGGTCAGAGCTTGACATATTGAGCAAGTGATGCACCAGCATCAACTTACATTTTAATATTAGTAAATTTTACATTGCTGTGGCATAGACATTGCAGAAACAGAATTTCCAATTTTCTTTCCACCCATTTTTGAAATCACTGCTATTGACTACACTACCTGCTTCAGAATCACATCTAGATGTTTGCTAAAAATGGTCATTCTTGGCCACTGGAGTCAGAATCAATGGGAAGTAGAGTCACGAAATCCAGAGTTTAAATAAGCTCTGGATGGGGCAGATTTTGCACTTCACAGATGGTTCCAACAGCATGTCACCCACAGGCTCTCCTGCATGCAACCTGCTGGTCATCCATCCACAACTGGAGTCTATTTCTCTACCACCTTGGATTCTGAAAAGCCTAACTCCTTTGACCAATAAAGTATGACCGAAGGGCTCCTGTGCCAGTTCCAGGCATGGCCTTAACTGGCCTGGAAGCTTCATTTCCGGTCTCTTGAAGGCCAGTGCCATGTAAGAAGTCCAACCATCCAGAGACCACCGTGTCAGGAGAGAACAAAGAGATGATGTGGTGGGTAAAATGACAAATGGAGAAGAAAGGGAGATGTAGAAGCAGGAGAGAGGAGAGAGAGACAGACAGACAGAGAGAGATACCAAGGAGCAATGGCATGCAGTCCCTGTGAGTGGATCAACCACCTTGCATATGGAACCTCCAGTTCAAGTGGCCTCATCTGATGCCAACACAATCATAAACTTCCTAGCCAAGATTTTTTTGCTTTGTTTTGTTTTTTTTTTTTTAAGTCCTGATCAACAAAAGTGTGAGCAAAATAAAATGGTTGTTTTAAATCACTATGTTTTGTGGTGGTCATTAGGCAGTAACAAATAACTGAAACGAGAAGTCATTATTTTGCTACAAGTAAGGATGTGTAGTCAAGATTCTCTCCCTGCCCATCACAAGTGCCCATACAGGAAGCCCCATTCCCCTACCTGGGATTTATGGTGAGGATGCAGCCCTAGAAAGGTGGCTGGCTGTCATCCCTGCCTTAGGAGTCCTCAAGGCTCCTTTTGATCAACACTATAACTGAAGCAGAAGCAACAGTGGCATTTAGAAGAGGTCAAACATCAAAATAATGACTTCTTGGACTTACACAAGAGTTTAACCCTCCTTTCCCTGTGTTGAATGTCTGACATTCCACGTTTGTAAATCAATTCTGTGAATCCTCCAGCCCATTTGTGGTCCATATCTTAAATTGTATCAAATAATTTCAAACACGGTAGTTACCAGTATATACTTGATTTATGAAATTCATAGTTATAACAATACGTTAACTCGTTGACTCAATCTAAACCCTTAAGGAAGACATTACTATTATTCCTGAGAGGGAACTGAAATACGGTGAGATTAAGTAACTTGCCTGAGGACACACACCCAGTAAGTTGAGGCAGTGGATACTCAGATAATATATCCCCAAACCCTCTTCATTACTATCTTCAGTTATTAATACAGAAATTGTAGTTAGGATGTCAGATAAATAAATCTGGTGAATTTCTATAAACCAAAGGGAATTTACAGAACTATTAACTATTCTAAAATTCTTTCCAAGTTTAAACAATCCATTTTCCTGGTGACTTATTAAATAAAAGCTGCAAAAAATCGTATTTGTTTGAACATATGCACTCATTTCCATACAAAGAAACAAATCAACTGTTTAGATTATATGAATAATTCAAAATGTGAAGCAGTTTCTATTGGTGTAGACCAGGGGTTCTCAACTAGGTGCAATTTTGCCCTTCAGGGAACACGTGGAAATGTCTAGAGACAGCTTGGGTTGTCATTACTAGTATGTGTGGGGTGTGCTACTGGCATCTGGGGTACAGGCCGAGGATGCTGTTAAACATCCTACACTGCACAGGATAGCACCCCCATGACCAAGAATTATCTAGCCCAAAATATCAATAGCGTGCAGGTGCAGAAACGCTGATGCGAAACATGATTGAGGGGTGCCTTCTGCCCTGACCATCCTTGCTTGTGGTCGTCTCCTCTCCCTGCTCTGAGCTTTGGTAGCACTGTTTCATATCACACACTGGTAATTAATCACAGAATACCTTGTGATGGCACTGCCACTACTACTGTTCATTTTTCAGGTCCATAAATCTTATCTTGTCAACTGGAACGTGAGCTTCTAGAGAGCTCTCAGGTCTCTCTCTCTCCCTCTCTCTCTCTCCTGGAAGAATGTAGTGCAAGGAGGTGGCATCTGATATCTTTTTGTCAACATGGTTTATAATTTCTAATTTCTTGAATACTTGAAATGAAATACTCAAAGCCATCCAGGTAACTGCCTCCTTCCGAGAAAATGTCTTCCTTGAGTGTCTTTTACTTCTTAAGGGTTTAAGAAGCCATTTCCTCACCCAGGGCCATATGAAAAATAAACTTCCCTTTGTTTTAATTTCCAAGCGGAAGTTATCACAAAAGTACACAAACTTGAACTTTTAAACATGTAATTGTCAACATTCCAGCTTTGATACTCACTGTGTGGACAATCAGTAATTGCTGCTTTTTAACAGTAGCAATAAATCTAATACATGTTATTAAATTCTGCAGTTTGTCACCGTTAGTGTTTGTGTAATTTTTCTTTCATGTCTGTTGCACTTGTGCTATTTGATCATCTAATTTCTCTTTTACTTTTCTTTCTCCTCCTCCAAAATGCAGGCTTATTTGGATCAATTATTGATCTATGTCTACATATATATCTATATATATATTGATCTATGTCTATAAATATATGTATGTATATTATATACACATATATTATATACATATATGTCTAACAGCCCTATGTCCAGTATTTGAACTTGAGAAACTGTTAATCCAAATTAGTAATAATGTTTAGGCTAGAGGTGGAGGGGATATTGGGTACTTTTTGCAAAAGTGAATACACAATTAAATAAAAAATAGTAATACTGTTGGTGGCCACACTAGCTGCAACTAACACAGAGAAAAGAAATAACGAGCAATTGGTTCCTTTCTTTGTAATATCCCAATTGTAGTCCATACAGTTATCCTCCATGATTTACCACAGGGTAGTCCCTCTGCCAATAGTGGTGTAAGTGAATTGAAAACACATTAAATTTTAATGAATCATTTAATTAAAGGGAAAGGAGAGACATGAAAATGAAACAGGGAACAAAAGCTCAGGTCATATACAGCAATGGGTGATCTCCAAATCTCCCTGTCTTTGAAATAAGACCAGACAGCACTTGGCCTTCCTGCACATCATCACCTCCCCTCTCAGCTCGGCTGCAGCCACTCAGGGTTTGGGACTTCAAAGTGCTGTGACTCCTTAGTGCCTCATAGGCACTAAGCCTCCAGTATAAGCCCCAGCATCCCCAATCTGCCTCACTCTATGGACTTGCACACAACCATGGGCTGCTTTCCATCCACATCAGCAAAGCTGTCCAAAAATGGGGCAGGGGACCCTGGCCTTCGTTTCAAAAATCACAGTTCTGCCAGATGCCACGAGATGGATGCTAAAGCTCTGTTCCTTCCATTCCTTCCTGGATTCCCCTGCCTGCTCCTCACACAAATATGGATGCCACACCTCTTTCATGTCAACACCTATTGTGCCGAACTCTCCACTTGGAATGTCTCAATACCCAGTGCTATCCTTATACCTTGACAAAAAAACTCTCCCTAGATTTACTGAGCACTCTACTCGCTTAACCACTCAGAATCCAAGCACCACATGTGTCATCTGCTTTGTCCAGGGACACTGGACTTCTAAACACTTCCCCCACGGAGAAGACAATCCACTCTTCCTTTACACTGAGAGGTCTCAATGAAGAAATGGCTTCCAAACCAGCCAATAATCTAGCCCCATTTTCAGGTCTACCTGGTTCAACAATTCATTCATTCATTCATTCATTCATTCATTCATTCATTCGTCTCTCACTCATCCACTTTCACTTGCTCTGTTTTCCTCCTTCGTCCCTCTCCTCCTCTTCTACCACCAGAATTCTAAACTTGTCTTTCAAATACTCACTAGACAGTTTGACTGGAATCCTCACCATCACTCAAGGTCACTAGGGCCAAAGCACAGCTTCCTATCTTCCATCCCTACAACTGGCCTACACATCTAGCCCCTCAAAACCCACTCTCCCTGCTACTCTCCAGTGCTTCTCGGATCAGATACACTATTTTCACAGCCCCTGTGAGGGTCCATTCCCACAAAGTATGACTCAAAACAGGCTCCAGAGCTCTAGTTTCCCAGGGTTCATGCTCAAAGCAGGGATTCCCACTACCCCAAATCCTTATTCTGTAAGCATAGAAAGGATTTGGGAATTTCCATTATTAAAAGTCCATTTGGGTGAATCTGATGATCAACAGATTCTAGAACTCCTACGCTCAAAAGGCAGTAAGCCTCTTGTCCTAACTGCCCTTTGTAATACTGATGCTATTGACACAGGCAGTGCCTAGGATTAAACTCCCCTTTGTGAGTTGGAATTCTGGTTTGCAAACTCCATCTACTTTTCAGAATTAAGTGAACAAAGAGAAAGATGAGAAACCAAATAATTCACACGGAATGTTTGAATCTTCGGCTAGGCAGAATTTGACAGTGGTCTAGGTGGTACATGGGAGTGACTGGGGAGAATGACAAGACAAGTAATGAGGAAGGAGGAGGAGGATTTTCTGCTCTTCAGAGTTTATGGCAGAAAGTTAACAGCATGTGAACTGGAGCCAGGTGGTCTGAGAGCTAATCTGGAATGCACCAAGGCTAGAGATACTTGACGCTGACCTGTTTTCCTCAAGCAAAATCAGGATAAAGATGATACCCATCAAATATAAGCACCGATAAGATTAAATGGAATAATGCATGCTGAGCTCTTACCATACAGCTGCATATAAAATAACTCAATATTAGCTATGAACATCATTATATGCATAAGATTCAGGAAAATTTAACCTCTTCATTTTGTTATATATCTTCAGAAAACTACCTTGTACACATCCAGAAGACCTGAGTGGAAATCACTGTTCTCATCCAAATATCACTCAATGCTTCTTTAATTCTAGGTAGAATAATCAAAAAAGACACTTTGTCTCCATATTCCAAATAACAGCCCCGATCGACCAGTGGAACAACCAGATAATTACTTATCAACTAAGGGGTATTTTAATGTGATGCATGATAACTAAGGACTTAAAATCACAAATACAATCATGTTAACTTTTAAAGGGATGTGTAATTGGGGCAAGAAAAGAGAGAGTTGAACCCCACAGAAGGAAAGAAATAGAATCTAAAAATACCAGTGATTTTAAAAGTTCAAAAAAAAGCGTTTATTGTATAACATGTATAATTAATTTACTATCTGTATATCCATTTACAGGCTTATCATATCTTTGAGGTTGAGCTAGAAATCATCAAATATATTAACTATATTTAACCAGCTGCGGTAAACTGTGATTTGTCAAAAACTGGTAAAACACTGTTTTCTTTTTAAAGCAGCTAAATGTAACATATCTACAAGGAGTCCTCCTTGTATCAGCTGTAAGTACATGATATGACATAATTTACAACTATAAATACACATTTTATATGTAAGTAGAAAAGTCTCTGTGTTCTATCTGAAATACTGTACTTTCACAAATGCATTGTTTAACAATTAATGTGGTCAAATCTTATAATGCCAAAATGTTTTTTAATTACGTATTTCACACCTTTATGCTCAAGCTTAATTTGGTTACCTGTTATTCTCTAATTACAAAAAGGAATCTATATTTAATAAAGTCTTGGACCAAATATAAAACATCATTCAGAAAGTAGGTTGGTCAAAAAGTAAAAGCTTTTGGTTTCTAAATTTGAGGATTTCTTTATGAAAAAATGTCTTCGGTAGTATTTTATAATTTTTAAATTTCAGGATTTGTACAGGCAGTAATACTAGGCAGGAAAGGAGGATAAGGGGACGGAGAAACAGCGTATTTCCTACAGGTGAGACATCATGCTCCAAACTGTTATCTCAAAAAAAAAAAA